>NW_027127381.1:0-3557 GCF_037325665.1 Littorina saxatilis
AAATTAAATTTCCGAAATCGATTTAAAAACAATTTCATCTTATTCCTTGTCGGTTCCTGATTCCAAAAACATATAGATATGATATGTTTGGATTATAAACACGCTCAGAAAAACGAAGAGAGGTACAGAAAAGCGTGCTATGCAGCACAGCGAAACCACCACCGCGCTGAACAGGCTCGTCAGTTTCACTCCGTTATGCACAAGCGGCGGACTACGGTCATTGTGAAAAAATGCAGTGCGTTCAGTTTCATTCTGTGAGTTCCACAGCTTGACTAATGTAGTAATATCGCCTTACGCGACTTGTTTTTATTGTTCCTCGTTACTTTCTTTCTATTTAAGTGTGTTTTTTTCCCAGTTGTGTCTGTCTCTTGTGATTTTTTTTCTCTGTGTGTGTGTGTGTGTGTGTGTGTGTGTGTGTGTGTGAGTGTGTGTGGTTTTTGTGTGTGCTTTCTTTTTTTTCTAATTAAGACATCGAAACATGCCTCTGCTGTGTTCTAATTGAGATACTTGTTTTTTCTATCTTTTGCAGTTTTTTTTAAATTTGTTAAGTTATTTTTTCCCGTCCTCCTTTTTTATTGATTTTTTTGTATCTTTTATTTTTTTTTTTAATTCTCTTTTTGTACAGTTTTTTTTTTTTTTTACATGTATATGGTGTACATTACAGAACATCACCTAACCGAAAGGACAGAATCATATAACAGAAAAGCACACTTGGACAATTACAACATACATGGGGTGGGAGGATGGAATGGGGAGGGGGGATGTTCAGTGGTTTGGTGGTCGCATTATCAAAAGGTTTTAAGAACGAAAAAACCTAAGGGTTACATCAAAACGTGCATATACAGGCGCCAATCCTTGTAGAATTTATCTACTGTATTATTCACAACTGCGTTATACTTTTCACAAATAAATCTTTGCTTAAAGTTTCTACTAAATGTCTGAAAATGAGGGGTCTTTTTGTTCATTTTGGAAATATATACATGGTGTTTGGCACAGATTAATAACACATCAAAAGCTTTATCGGTGACTACATTGTTCGCCACTCCAAGAAGAACCAGTTCTTTAGACAGTTTTAAATTGTCGCAATGGGTGCAGTTCGCCTTTAGCCAATTTACAAATTCTATCCAAAAAGTCTGCACTTTATCACACTCCCAAAACATATGTAAAAGGGTTTCTTCATTTCTACCACAAAATGTACACAATGACGTATCCACAATTTTTCGCAAAAATAGAAACCTTTCTGTGGGCAAAATTCTGTACAATAATCGGTACTGGAACCATCTCAGACAAGTGTCTTTCGTTGTTTTAAAAACATGTTGAAAAATAGCCTTCTTATCCAACAAACAGTCTAAAGATTCAGACCATTTTTCGATACATTTTTTTGTTTTTGGTATCGTACAAATACCTCTGCTGTGGTTTAATTGGGATACTTAAAAAAACGAGGAAGTTTCATTGTGCTGTCACAATGAATATCTTTCATTATACTTTCACGACATCACGATCTCTTCTTTCTCTTTTACTTGTTTTTTCTTGTTTTTACATTTAGTCAAGTTTTGACTAAATGTTTTAACATAGAGGGGGAATCGAGACGAGGGTCGTGGTGTATGTGTGTGTGTGTGTGTGTGTGTGTGTGTGCGTGTGTGTGTGTGTGTGTGTGTGTGTCTCTGTGTGTGTGTGTAGAGCGATTCAGAGTAAACTACTGGACCGATCTTTATGAAATTGTACATGAGAGTTCCTGAGTATAATATCCCCAGACGGTTTTTTCATTTTTTGGATTAATGTCTTTGATGACGTCATATCCGGCTTTTTGTAAAAGTTGAGGCGGCACGTAACACCCTCATTTTTCAATCAAATGGATTGAAATTTTGGCCAAGCAATTTTTGACGAAGCCCGGACTTTGGTATTGCATTTCAGCTTGGAGGCTTAAAAATTAATTAATGAATTTGGTAATTAAAAATCTGAAAATTGTGTCGGATGTGTTTCCGGTATGTCTCAGTACACCTTCTTGAGTGTTTTTTGTAAACTTTGCTCCTGTAGAACAAAAAGAAGAACATGTTTTATTCACTTAAATATGCGCATGTTTGGGAACATAGGAAGAAACAGACTTTGAGCTGGATGGATGAGGGGTCGGTATTGTTGAATTTAGTTATAATCGCTTGTTGGTTGTACGTTTGCGTCACAAGAAAAAAACGTTATGTGGCTTTAAACACAGACTGAAAGATTAGGCATACCATCAATGTCCGGAACATATTTGAGTAGCTTACCTGCCATGCAAGACTACATTATTTTGCTTAGCACAAGTTTGTCTTCAACAGTAAATACCCCCTAATAAGCAGCCACCTTCCAAACGCAGACAAGGACAGCACATGAAAATAAGACTTTTTCTTATCGCAGTGTACGACCCAGCTGAAAGCCACCCTCCCCTCCCCCTCACTCTGACAGGCCTCACTGTCCGATCCGCCGGCTCTTCCATGTTAACAGTCACTGACCTCCGGTCAATGATGCAATCGCCGAGATCGCGGCGTTTGGTCAGTGTCTGAGAAAGCTGGTTTCCGGAAACTGTGGCCGGGCCATGAACTGTTTTTAAGTCTTGATCAAATATTAACTGGTACACTCACAACCATTGCGTTATTCAGACCTCTCTCTCACCCTTTCTCTCTGACAGCATCATCATTTGTCAAGATCACGGAGAATGCGTGAACTATTGTAAAGTTATGAATAACAAACGATACAGTCCTGACTCGACTTACCTTTCTTTCAAGAAATCAAGCTTCTGTCGGAAAGGTCGCCATGATTATCTGCAGATGCATGCAAAGTAAATCGAACATTCTGATTGGTTCAATTATGGTATCGTCACTCTGATTGGCTCACACAGTTACTGTGTTCTGCCGTCGCGAGTTCGAGACGTTCGTTGCACACGGGAAACGGCATACGCGTTGTGATGTCAAATCTTCGTTGAGTTGCTGTGTTCTGCCGTTGTTTTTTGAGAACTTAAATCTTTTTAAATGGACTTACTTTATGTTATCTTTGGAACTAACCGACATTGACACTTTAAATTTACTGACAAAATGCGCCCTGATGCGCACGTAATGATGACATAAAAATCTTATATTTGACAAAAATTGACTTACTGTGTTTTGCCAGAGGTGGGCAGACTTGTAAACAGGCGCGATGATGTTCTGTTTAATTTAAAGTATTGGTTCTATCAACATTTTGCAGGTTTGCTTACTTGCTGATTTGGTTTTCTTTTTGGTTGTTTGTTTGCATTTTGTCTTGCCTATTTATGTCGTTGTTTGTTTGCTCGTTTGTTTATTCTATTTGTTTATCCGTGATAGAAGTTTGTACAGGACCGGTTTAAAAAAAAAAGGCGTAGCTTTAAACCTCTTTCCTTGTAAAATGAATTTGTTATCGTCATTATCACATGAAGGAAACATGCTTTTCATGCTTGTTAAACCAAAACACTCTGGTGAATTTCAACAAAGCAGGACAATTAAATGTACATAGCTACTGAATGTAGATTGAGCTTGCAGAATGTTATTTGAACATCGCAACAACAT
>NW_027127382.1:0-2000 GCF_037325665.1 Littorina saxatilis
TATAGACCATGTCTCGGTGGTTGTGATATAGACCATGTCTCGGTGGTTGTGATATAGACCATGTCTCTGTAGTTGTGACATAGACCATGTCTCTGTGGTTGTGATATAGACCATGTCTCGGTGGTTGTGATATAGACCATGTCTCTGTGGTTGTGATATAGACCATGTCTCGGTGGTTGTGACATAGACCATGTCTCTGTGGTTGTGATATAGACCATGTCTCTGTGGTTGTGACATAGACCATGTCTCTGTGGTTGTGATATAGACCATGTCTCGGTGGTTGTGATATAGACCATGTCTCTGTGGTTGTGATATAGACCATGTCTCTGTGGTTGTGATATAGACCATGTCTCTGTGGTTGTGATATAGACCATGTCTCTGTGGTTGTGATATAGACCATGTCTCTGTGGTTGTGATATAGACCATGTCTCTGTGGTTGTGATATAGACCATGTCTCTGTGGTTGTGATATAGACCATGTCTCTGTGGTTGTGATATAGACCATGTCTCTGTGGTTGTGATATAGACCATGTCTCTGTGGTTGTGATAAGACCACGTCTCTGTGGTTGTGATATAGACCATGTCTCTGTGGTTGTGATATAGACCATGTCTCTGTGGTTGTGATATAGACCACGTCTCTGTGGTTGTGATATAGACCATGTCTCTGTGGTTGTGATATAGACCATGTCTCTGTGGTTGTGATATAGACCATGTCTCTGTGGTTGTGATATAGACCATGTCTCTGTGGTTGTGACATAGACCATGTCTCTGTGGTTGTGATATAGACCATGTCTCGGTGGTTGTGATATAGACCATGTCTCTGTAGTTGTGACATAGACCATGTCTCGGTGGTTGTGATATAGACCATGTCTCGGTGGTTGTGATATAGACCATGTCTCGGTGGTTGTGATATAGACCATGTCTCGGTGGTTGTGATATAGACCATGTCTCGGTGGTTGTGATATAGACCATCTCTCTGTGGTTGTGATATAGACCATCTCTCTGTGGTTGTGATATAGACCATGTCTCGGTGGTTGTGATATAGACCATCTCTCTGTGGTTGTGATATAGACCATGTCTCTGTGGTTGTGATATAGACCATGTCTCGGTGGTTGTGATATAGACCATGTCTCTGTGGTTGTGATATAGACCATGTCTCTGTGGTTGTGATATAGACCATGTCTCTGTGGTTGTGATATAGACCATGTCTCTGTGGTTGTGATATAGACCATGTCTCTGTGGTTGTGATATAGACCATGTCTCTGTGGTTGTGATATAGACCATGTCTCTGTGGTTGTGATATAGACCATGTCTCTGTGGTTGTGATATAGACCATGTCTCTGTGGTTGTGATATAGACCATGTCTCTGTGGTTGTGATATAGACCACGTCTCTGTGGTTGTGATATAGACCATGTCTCTGTGGTTGTGATATAGACCATGTCTCTGTGGTTGTGATATAGACCATGTCTCTGTGGTTGTGACATAGACCATGTCTCTGTGGTTGTGACATAGACCATGTCTCTGTGGTTGTGATATAGACCATGTCTCTGTGGTTGTGATATAGACCATGTCTCTGTGGTTGTGATATAGACCATGTCTCTGTGGTTGTGATATAGACCATGTCTCTGTGGTTGTGATATAGACCATGTCGCTGTGGTTGTGATATTGATAATACTATTGCTGTTATTGTAGCAAACTTTCCAGCGTGACACTAGAGGCCAGTCACTAGAGGCCAGTCACTGGAGGCCAGTCACTAGAGGCCAGTCACTAGAGGCCAGACACTAGAGGCCAGTCACTGGAGGCCAGTCACTAGAGGCCAGTCACTAGAGGCCAGACACTAGAGGCCAGTCACTAGAGGCCAGTCACTAGAGGCCAGTCACTAGCAATGGGTGTGTCTGAAACACGTGGACAAGGACATGTGTGGAAAGTTTGGCTCAATACAAGCAAGAGTATTGACTCTTTCACAACACATTCAAACCCGACAGTTCCTCTATTGGCGT
>NW_027127383.1:0-75000 GCF_037325665.1 Littorina saxatilis
CACACATTAAAAGAACATGAACCAATAAGCGAAGAATTTGGTTTGTTATATAGCATAATAGCCGCCTCAACTTTTACAAAAATACGGATATGACGTCATCAACAGTATTTATCGAAAAAAAGAAAAAAAAGTCCGGGTATATCATTCCCAGGAACTCTCATGTCAAATTTCATAACGATCGGTCCAGTAGTTTGGTCTGAATCGCTCTACACACACACACACGCACAGACAGACAGACACACACACAGACAGACACACACACACACACACACACACACACACACACACACACACACACACACGCACAGACAGACACATGTCACACACATACACCACGACCCGTCTCTCGATTCCCCCTCTATGTTAAAACATTTAGTCAAAACTTGACTAAATGTAAGAAAAATAGGGTGCATGGATGTAACCGATAACAAGACAACAAGAAAACAATCAGCACAGATATGTTTCAACGGATGTGTTTACAAATCTTATCTTAGCTATCTTTCCGTTTTGACATTGTGAAACAATCCATGCACACAAATAAAAATGCTTGCGGTTTGAATAGTTAAAGTGCAGGTAACGCACATAAGTATTTTTATTCTTAGGTTAAACTTTCATGTTAGTTATTGATCTTTTTGCTTGGCAAAATTTTAGCGCTATGTAATTTCTGTTATTTCACTTGTCTGTCTGCCTATCTCATTCAGTGCCAAACGATGGCGATGAATAGGGTAACAATTATATTTCACAATAAAAACATGATGTGCAACGCATGTGTCTTCATTTGTGTATGTATTGTGTGCCAACGTGATTGAATATATAATGTGCACAATTGGAAGCTTTGGATGTGCGTTCTTGTTTCATTATAGGCTCATTCTTGCTTTAAAACATCATACAATTCTAGCTTACAAGGCGGACAAGTGGACACCACCTCTCTTAGCAATACGGTAAATCATCTGTTGTTCACAGAAAAGCTCATGAATTATTTATATTATGTTGTACATACATCGATTAGTAATCATTTATTTACAGTTTTGTCTTTATCTTGCTAATTTTACGGACACAAACGCCTAGAAAAGTGTATGGTGTCGCACATCAAAACGATGTCATTTCGGTACGGTCTTTCTTTCCGGCTTGAATTCAACACGTTTGGTTTTGAGAGTTAAACATTGTAACAAAAGCATGCTATCCAGCAACATAAAAAGCACAGCTGAGTGCAAACTCTCATTCAAAAAGTAATTAAAAAGGTAATTTTGTTCGTTTTTCTTTGAATCACTTCCGATAGACAACATGAAACCCGGTGCTCCAATTAAACTTTAGTAGTATTTGCATTTGTCACTTGTTGTGTGTATTGTAATTCACAAATTGGTTTTAACCAAATTTCCGGAATGTTGCATTTCATTACACAAGGAATAGGCATCACAGCAAAAGAAAACAACATGTTCTAGATAGATGATTACATGTATATAGAACATAGGACTTTCAGAGCCTAACCAAAAATATATTGTAAGTCTTCAAATCGATAAAATATCGGGCATTACCCGTGGGTATCCCTGATTGTTTAACCCAACTGCCAAAACAAGACCTAAGTCCTAAATTAGTGGAAACATCTGACAGGGGTTCGGGGCCTGAGAAGGATCCAATGACGCCGCTCGAACACTGCCTTTTGGACAACTTAGGGTAGCGCGAACTACCCTATCTGCCTTTTGGAAATCATTTAAACAGCACGCCACTGTTCACTTTGCTTTGGGACAAGAGTCGTGTATCGAGGCGTGACCTGCATTAGTCATCTGAAGGCTGTTTCGTACAGATTGCAAACAACTCTTCCCTAGCGTTTTGATGACCCTGAATCTCAAACAGGGGAGACGCAGGTGTCAGACATTTTCAGAACCTTACTTGCTCATACATTTCCCGAGCAAAGGAAACCATGGTCTCCGACGTCATAGCTAACGTGAACAATGCGAATACCGCTCTGGCAGCACGGAAGTAAATGGAAGGGGGTGTTGAGGGCTCCGATGCTATCAACCTCTTTACAAGCTGTAAACATATTCCCTTAAAATAGTTTTAAAAAACTCCACCACAAAGAAAACTACATTAGAAATGCTGTAAAGAAATACGTCACTAAACAGCAAATCCGTCAACATATCAGTAGATCTCAAACACTCATAAATAAACAAAACTGCAGACAAACTCCAAAACTGCTGAGTACCAACTCACTCTCAGACTACCTCGAAGAGTGGGCATGTCACTAAACACTTTTTTTCTTTCTCGTTACCCCGGAGAAAGAACTATCAAATCGTATACCAAACGCTTATATTAGGGGATCTACACGTTACACCTCCGATTCATTTATGGAATCGCATGGTATCTTGTCTCGAGGGGGTGAATGAATCGAATGATGTCACTCTCGGCTGTAACGTATACAGGAATATACGCAACTTTTTTTTTTTTAGATCCCCCTCACAGTCATCCTCTACACACACAATGTCAGTGACAGGAAGTGTGCACAATGTAGCAGTTCATACACCTTATTCAGTCAATCGTTCGAGAGTGACAGTGAGGCAGATATTTGGCTACAACTTGCACCCCCTCCCCCCCCCCCCCCCCCCACCCCCATTCCCTCGCTTTATGTAACAGAAAAGTGGAAATAAAGTCGTTGGCGTAGATCACTGCACCTTAAGTTGTCACGTTGCCAGCTTGTTTAATTCAGACCGACAGCATTAGTAGGTTTCACACCAACTTGTTTTACCAGGGGAAAAAAAGGTAAGGGTTGTTTTCCCGACCTACATCTAAATTTAGCAGCAAAAACAATGTACGTGAACGATTCAAAGTTTGCGAGGTTCCCCGGTAGCTTTGCAAAACTTACCGTTAATGCTTTAAAGAGGAAGTAAATTGCTAGGTATGACATGGTGTTCAGGTGTCAAAAAACACCCCACCCTCTGCTTGGACTAACGCCAGATTTCTGACGCAACAACTGAAAGCGATTCTATTGAAAAAGCAGCGAGCCAGTCTTCCAAGTGAATAGCAGGCTAGTAAATGTCTTCCCGTTTGACTATGTCAATCATGCGTGCCCGTTTTCGGGTCACTGAAAAGGGACAAGGAAGGTATCTATAGATTTGGTTGAATGGCAACGTACTTGTGGGTTTGATTTGTGTGGGTAATTTGCTGCAGACAGGGAATAAAGTTGTTGGCAGTAGTATTAACATTTATGATTAGATATGTCCAAATGACCTTGACAATGTAGAGAAACAGAAAGTGTGTGTGTGTGTGTGTGTGTGTGTGTGTGTGTGTGTGTGTGTGTGTGTCAGTGTGTGTGTGTTTGTCTGTGTGTTCGTGTGTGTATGTATGGTGTCTGCGTGCGTGTGTGTGTATGTGTGTGTGTGTGTGTATGTGTGTATGTTTGGTGTCTGCGTGCGTGTGTGTGTATGTTTATCTTAAACCATTTGATTTTCTCACAGATAATTCCCACTTAATCATAGAATTGTTTCACAGACGAACGAGTTGCAATAAATATAAATTGTAACTTTGGCATGTCATAATCATATAAATGTCAGTCCTGCTATCTCCATTTACGCAAGATCGATATCATTCGCCCATTCATCTCAGTTTCTTCTACTACTCAGTTCGTTTCCTCTCTAGACTTGACTGTTGCAACTCTGTTCTTTCTGGTGTCCCTTCAACCCTCCTCAGCCGCCTCCAAAAGGTCCAGAACTGTGCGGCGAGAGTTGTGCTGCGTAAGCGCAAAACATATCGCGCTGCACCTCTTCTCAAAAAGCTCCATTGGATTCCCGTTGATAGCCAAAGTGGAGTACAACATTGCATGACTCTCTTTTCGGCACTTTTGCAATTCAACACCATTCCCCCAAAGCTATCCTCAGTACTGAACATCTACGAACCGTCTCGCTCTCTCAGGTCCAGCTCTGAAAATCTCCTTAAACTGCTAACATTTAAACTGGAAACATACGGACATAAATCCTATAAGTATCAAGCCCCTTCAGTTTGGATATCTGTCCGCTGACCTCTACAGTTGCTCTTTCCTGTCACAGTTTAAATCAAAACTAAAACACACCTTTTCCGTAAACATCTACCATAAATACACTTTCAAACATTCTCCGTTTCTGATGGTCATTTTTGCTCCATGTACTGTACATAGTTTTTCACGTGCGCGCGCATGCGTGTGTGCATGTATTTTTGATAATATAAAGGACTACTAAAAAACAATGAAACCCTCAGAAATGCTAATAACTTCTACATATGTTGACCGAACCACTTTATATTTGGGGTACATACATTTCAACCTCTACATTACCCTTCCAAAAGTGGCAAATGGTCTGACTTTTGTGCAATTTAACCCAAACAATGCCAAGATCGGGGATCGACTCAACAGAACGAGGTTTGACATTGAGAGGCAGCAATACGTACCGGATTTAAACCCTCCAGATTTTTACCTTTTAGATTATCTGAATGTAAGGGTACACACAAACAACCCCTCCACTCCCTAGATCATTGGTGACCTGAAGAAAGTAGTTACAGCTAGGTTTAAGGCAATCCCTAGACAGGAAAGCTTTCGAGCCATTGACAAATTCGGAGGTGTAATTTGAAACACATTTTTGAGAAAAGGTACATGTCGGAACATTTTACCTACATACTCGAAACTTTGTAGAATGATCGTGGACGAACTGAAGTTCAAGCACAACAACTATGAAATTGTTTGCTAAACTCAAATGAATGGGGAAAAAACCCACATTGTAGTAAAGTTACACCTGTGCAATGTCGTGCAAAATTCATCAATGACATAAACGCAATAATCCATGTGAATAGCGCTTAAATCGGATTAGCTTGGCAACCGC
Organism: Littorina saxatilis; assembly: GCF_037325665.1. Classification (NCBI taxonomy): domain Eukaryota; kingdom Metazoa; phylum Mollusca; class Gastropoda; order Littorinimorpha; family Littorinidae; genus Littorina; species Littorina saxatilis. The sequence goes on from NW_027127383.1 coordinate 4,845, forward strand.
TCAATTTTAAACCTCGTACTGTTGAGTCGATCCCCGCATTTGGCACCTGTTGTTGAAATTGCACAAAAGTCAGACAATTTGATCGAAGGGTCGTGCATAGGTTGAAGTTGATTTCCCCCCAAACTAAAGCTATTCAGTGAACAGATGTAGAAGTTTTTAACATTTTTGTGGGTTGCATATTTTGGGGGGTCACCATGTATTACACGTACTAGTGCAATGTGTATTGTAGTGCGTGTGTGGGTGTGTGTGCACGCGTGTGTTTGTGATAATGTATAGTGCAATGTGTTATTCATTTATATGTGGGTGTGTGCACTGCAAATAATGCTATGTTATTGTTTTTCCCCCAATGATTGTACAGCGCTTTGAGCAGGGTTTAAACCCGGGATACACGTGCTTTATAAATATTATGCATTATTATTGCTATTATCATTAACTTTTCTCTCGGACCGTGTGATATCATCTCACCAGGACTGCAAGAACGTCTTCAAGTCTACATCTCGCTTTCAGTTCATTGCCGCCGCGGCGCTCCTGGTCTGAGTGGAAGATTTGCGTCTCCTCCTACAACCCTTAGGCTTCGCTGATTTTGCTTGCTTTGTGTCTGACTACGTCTTGCACTTGTAGAAAATACATAACCTTCTTGTGAAAAGAAACTAGGCAGATGCATATAGGTGTGGCTATTTGTGATGAGGTTGTTTATCATAAAACCAACTATGATGTAAGCAAGGCAAGTCATTCCCTTTCGGTTTGCAACAAACAGCTTGAGTGTACGTGAGGTATAGTGTCCATACAGAGAAACGAAAAATACAGACATCCCAAAAGTCAACTTACAATAACTAAGTCCCCTTTAGTAAAACTGACAAATCATCAAAACAGCTTAAACTGAAGAATTCTTGCACTGAAGTTGACTGAACGATCATTTCTCTCTCCAAACAAGTCAATTATGTTCACTTATCCAGACTGGCAGTTATAGTAAGGTATGTCGAACGCTGTTGATACATGTCTTTCTTCTCATAAGCCACAATAGGCGAGGTTTGATGCCGTTCTTAATGAGTAATTTATCTGTGTTTCTCATTTCACTGTACAGACACTACCTGATGTAGAACCAAGATGTGTGTGAGCATGATAAGGTAGGTAAATGAATGGCCTTTCTGACACTTCAGTTCGTGTTAGCATAACACAATTAAAACATATTGACAACTAAGATCTGCATATCCGTATGAAGATGTATATGATTCTCTGAAAGTGCGGTGTGCTTAACTAAACTCAGCTTGCACAAACACACACGCACACATACACACACACACGCACGCACGCACGCACACACACACACACACACACACACACACACACACACACACACACACACACACACACACACACACTCACACACACACACATACACACACACACTTGACCACCGCTCGAATAAGGGTACCTCTGACCTTTCAAAAACGTAAGGTACCAGTTGAAAATGGACGAAAATTCAAAAAAAGGCCATTTTCAAATACGGAAAGAAAATCAAAGTAATTGACATTCTAGAACATGTAATTGCGAATTGCCGTCTTGCCTATTTTCTGTACTCCGTTGTTAAAATTCGCCTGACTGAACACGAATATTCTGAATGTTTGTGGATTTATTTTATTCGGTATCTTACGCTTTTGTCAGGGCGATTCTGGGTGTACCCTTAGTTAGATGTATGTGTGTGTGTTTGTGTCGTTGTGTCTAGGTGTCCATTATGTCAAGTGATGTTGTGTCCAAATTTCATGGTGTCAATGTGTCAACATGTCATTGCGCCAACGTGTTGCTGTGCCCCTGTTTCGAGTGTCCTATAACCGATTCGTATTTGTCCACAAAATGTTAATAACAATCCCCTTACCCTGTTTAATCTTGAAGTTGAGGGCGCACTCCTTTTTGTGATAACAGTTCGTCTCAATGTGTCAGATCCTGCCAGGACCATTCCTCCACTTGGACTGATACCAAAAATGAACTCCCCCTCTCTGTGCACAATGGCATTTTCTTATGACTTAATTTTGTAAATGCATCCAGTTACTTTTTTAAGATTCGAACTCATCCACAAATTCCCCTTTATGCACAGAGAGCACCCATGCAGGCTGTTAATTACATTTAGTCAAGTTTTGACTAAATGTTTTAACGTAGAGGGGGGAATCGAGACGAGGGTCGTGGTGTATGTGTGTCTGTCTGTCTGTCTGTCTGTCTGTCTGTGTGTGTGTGTAGAGCGATTCAGACTAAACTACTGGACCGATCTTTATGAAATTTGACATGAGAGTTCCTGGGTATGATATCCCCATATGTTTTTTTCATTTTTTTGATAAATGTCTTTGATGACGTCATATCCGGCTTTTCGTGAAAGTTGAGGCGGCACTGTCACGCCCTCATTTTTCAACCAAATTGGTTGAAATGTTGGTCAAGTAATGTTCGACAAAGCCCAGACTTCGGTATTGCATTTTAGCTTGGTGGCTTAAAAATTAGTTAATGACTTTGGTCATTAAAAATCTGAAAATTGTAAAAAAATATGTTTTTTATAAAACGATCCAAATTTACGTTCATCTTATTCTCCATCATTTGCTGATTCCAAAAACATATAAATATGTTATATTTGGATTAAAAACAAGCTCTGAAAATTAAATATATAACAAGAGGCGAAGCCTTCAAGGCTCACGTAAGAAATCGACAAACAGTAACACAAACTCAATCACTCCGTCACACATACACACACACAGTAAGCATAGGTGACACTGTGCAAGAAAGCGAGACACTAGATCTAGATCTGTCTGTCTGCATGTAGCCTACTTACAGACACGACTGCCAAATAGTCTCGGCCCGCTCAAAATAACAATGACCGAGACATTCCTTCGCGTGACGTCTAACCCTCTTACGCCATAATGTGACGTCTTCAAATGACGAAATGTTAAAGTTTCTACCACAGACATACACACGCACGCACGCACGCACGCACATACGCACATACGCACGCACGCACAGACAGACAAAGTTACGATCGCATAGGCTACACTTCGTGAGCCAAAAATTATTATCAAAATTAAATTTTCGAAATCAATTTAAAAACACTTTCATCTTATTCCTTGTCGGTTCCTGATTCCAAAAACATATAGATATGATATGTTTGGATTAAAAACACGCTCAGAAAGTTAAAACGAAGAGAGGTACAGAAAAGCGTGCTATCCTTCTCAGCGCAACTACTACCCCGCTCTTCTTGTCAATTTCACTGCCTTTTCTGTGAGCGGTGGACTGACGATGCTACGAGTATACGGTCTTGCTGCGTTGCATTGCGTTCAGTTTCATTCTGTGAGTTCGACAGCTACTTGACTAAATGTTGTATTTTTGCCTTACGCGACTTGTTTATTTTTGGTATGTGTCCAAGTGTTGTTATGGCCTTATCCCATGTACAAGCCTGACCAGATCTGAGATGGTGAGGCGAGCTGTTTACAGGAGGAGTGGGCCTCTGACTGCAATCATTAGATTCTATAATTTTTTTTATGGCTTATTCATGGATTCTCAAGATGTTTGTTTGGAAAGCAGGTTAGAGTGATTGTTTTGATTGCAGAATCTGCAGGAAATTCAAATCAGACATCTCCATTGTAGCTACTTGTTCTTCTTCATTAGCATATAAATGCAAACACTTGCTTGAGACCGTTTAAACAAAGTTATCAAGGGACTGGGTGGCCGAGTGGTAACGCACTTGCGCTCGGAAGCGAGAGGTTGCGTGTTCGACCCTGGGTCAGGCCGCTATTTTCTCCCCCCTTTCCTAACCTAGGTGGTGGGTTCAAGTGCTAGTCTTTCGGATGAGACGAAAAACCGAGGTCCCTTCGTGTACACTACATTGGGGGGTGCACGTTAAAGATCCCACGATTGACAAAAGGGTCTTTCCTGGCAAAATTGTATATGCATAGCTAAAAATGTCCACCAAATACACGTGTGACTTGGAATAATAGGCCGTGAAAAAGTAGGATATGCGCCGATATGGCCGCGATCTGCTGGCCGATGTGAATGCGTGATGTATTGTGTAAAAAATTCCATCTCACATGGCATAAATAAATCCCTGCGCCTTGAATATGTGCGCGATATAAATTGCATAAAAAAAAAATTAAAAACATTTTAAAAAAAATCCCTGCGCTTAGAACTGTACCCACGGAATACGCGCGATATAAGCCTCATATTGATTGATTGATTGATCTATAATTTGCATGAAGGAACTTTTTCTCCAGTGTAATTCACCACAGATCTATCTTGGCTTTTGCATTTAATAAGAGCAACCTGGCGAGTTGCTTTGTGCAAAGATGCGTTTTTGTTTTCGTTTTCATAGCAAATGGCTGTGTATAGTTTTAAACTGTATGCAGCAAAACTAGTCTACACAGAAAAAAGGCAAAGCTGTTGCATTTTATTGTGTCTCTATCCCATATTAAAGCATGAGCAGATCAATTGTTATTTACAAACCCTTTTGTTCGGGAATGAAGATACTTTTTTTCTCTTCCTATTTTTTATGTATTTATTTTATTTTTGTTTGTTTTATGCTCTTCTTGGTTGTCCCGACGCTTGTTCCTTCTCCCAGTATGCTCCCATGCCGTCGCCCCGTCCCTGCACTGCAACATCCACCCCTGAACTTCGTTCCGCCGCCAGACTTTGTCGAATCAATGAGCCCCCAGTGTTGGTCAGACACCTGGGCACCCTCACAAATTGTACAAACACTCCAGGGAAAGATGTCAGGCCGCTGCAGTAGGCTACCCTCGGAAGATGACACTGCACTGCTGCTGAGTCACTTCGACGGTGTTCAGTATTGGGCTGTTCCTGGCAAGGGACACAGGCACCGCTACCTACTAAGCCCTCTACTTACGACACTGACTGTCCTGTCGTTGCTTTTAAAATAGTGAACAGCTCGCTTTCGCTCACAGTTCAATATCTAAAAAAACCAACTCTTGTAAATCTGGTACGACACAGCAAGTCATGTAGTATTCTCTATAATTATATGCATGTTTCGATGTATAAGCAAGTTGTGGCTTTTCTTCTGTCTTTGCGGTCTTAAAGTGTGCTGTCCTTAAGTTTTGATTGTATCATTTTGCTTACTTTGCCTTTTGTGAATAAATATGTTTGCTGTTGTTGAAGTAGTGGACTGGATGCGTTTCTTGTTGCATGTAAAACAGGTATGTGTAATCTTTTGCGTTACCATGTCATACATACCGGTACATATATTAAAATGTGTATAACTTGGGTAACGAGGTGAGAATGAGAGAGCGAGAGAGAGAGAGCGAGAGAGAGAGAGAGAGAGAGAGAGAGAGAGAAAAAAAGAGAGAGATTGAGAAAGAGAGAGAGAGAGGAAGAGAGAGACAAAAAGGAGAGAGGAAGAGTGTGTGATAGATACATAAGATAGAGAGAGAGGGGAAGAGAGAGAGAAAGAGAGAGAGAGAGAAAAAGAGAGAGACAGCGACAAAGAGAGACAAAGACAGAGAGAGAGAGAGACAGACAGACAGACAGAGAGAGAGACGAAGACAGAAAGACAGACAATCGTGCTTCCTCTCGCTTGCACGTTCACTACATTGTACGAACAGATGTGATACATATGGCACATATTTTATTTCCACTAAATAGTTATATAGTTAATACAATAAATTTAACAATGCAAAGGTTCACCAAGATAACAAAACCAAAACAACAAAATACAAATATTTTCCATCAGTCGATGTTTTACTAACATAAAGCGGAAGAGCTCAGAATGTTGCTTTGTGACTGCTGTACCACTTTCACCTGCACTCATTTTGACTGGGGATCATTTTTGAAAAAATAAATAAAACAAATAGTTATAACCCGAAGAGCGGTTGACTGATACTATTTCTAGTTAAAAAACCCGGGTATATTCCCGGGAAAAAAGCAAAAGAATTATACTGGAAGAAAAAAAACCACTCACACACAACGTTTACAAATATCTTGAAGACAAGTAAAAGCTCATCACTGCAATCTATTGGTGAAACATAAACCAGTAAACCTGACTTCAAGCACACATATATCACAAAAGAAGACTATTATAGACGAGTTAGGGAATTTGTCAACAAATAAAATCAAACACACTGAAAGCATAATCAATCAATCAATCAATATGAAGCTTGTATAGCGCGTATTCCGTGGGTACAGTTCTAAGCGCTTGTCGAAGAGTTGTCAACACAGGACTAACAAATAAAATAACATCTCCAGACGGACACGAACCCTATCACACACTAGCAAACCCTGGTAAACATACAACAAACAACTGTTTAACAACAATGTACACATCAATAGCTAGGTCCAAACAAAATAATATTAAGCACAAAGAAAACACCTCTCACAGAGCACAGCACAATAATGTCTTTTGGGGCACAACACATCACGTCGAACATGAAAGTCGCAGCCAGCTATGGTAAGAACTGAGTCTTCAACCTACTCTTGAACGCGTCAAGAGAGGGGCTTTGGCGAAGCTCAAGCGGCATGGAGTTCCAGACGGAGGGGCCCGCGGATGGAAATGCACGCTGACCAGCAGATGCGAGTTTCGAGCGAGGGATGTGGAGGCGGAGAGGGTCAGCAGCAGAACGAAGGGGACGGTCGGAGGGCTGGGTGTACAGGTCCAGGGAGGATTGAAGGTACTCGGGAGCAGAGTCGTTGAGACACTTGTAGACCAGAGTGGACAGTTTGTAGGAGATTCGGGTGTTGACAGGGAGCCAGTGCAAGGAGCGAAGTAGGGGGGTGATGTGGTCTCGCTTCGTCTTCCTCAACGTCAGCCTGGCAGCAGCGTTCTGGACTCGTTGTAGGCCATGAATGGATGAGGCGGGGAGGACAGCCAGAAGGGAGTTGCAGTAGTCCAGACGACTGAAGATGAGGGAGACAACCAGCTTGACACAGGCGTCGTGGGTGAGGTAGCGACGGATGCAGGCGATGCGTCGCAGGTGGAAAAAGCAGGTCTTGATGATGAAGGAGATGTGTGTCTGCATGGAGAGAGTGGAGTCGAGAAAGACGCCAAGGCTCTTGACAGCGGGGGAGAAAGGAACAGTCGCGTCATCCAGCTGGAGGTCGGTCACAGTGAGGGAAGCAATCTTCTGTCATGTTCCAACGAGAAGGGCCTCCGTCTTCTCACTGTTCAGCTTTAACTTGTGGGAGGATGGAGTGTTTTCTAAGTTTTTCTCCTGGAAAATTGGTAAACTAGTTTAAAACTAGTCAAATTTGTTTCAATTATTGGGACCCCGCATAATTTTGCACCACTAACCTACGACACCATTAACTCTTTTGTCAATGAAATATACAACCTACAGCTGCATTTTGAGCCAGCTAGAATTCGGAAAAGCTTGGTTTCGCAATGAAAAGTCAGACAGTTTTTATTCTGTTGATTATTTGTTCCACGGATTCAGCCAAAAGAATTATTCAATACAATACAATACAATAATCTTTATTCATCTCTAAAAGAGAAATTACAGGCTTGACTGTGGGTCTGTAAAATCAATCAATCAATCAATCAGTCAACCATGCATGTAGCAACATTCACATCGCACACCCACATCATATCGCCACACGCAAACACTGTACCCACACACTTACTAAAATAAGCCTAAAAATAAAAGCAATGCATTTGCCTGTTTAAAAATTATATCACATTATCACCTTATCACATTTTAACCACATTATCTTATCACATTTGTATCCTATAAATCAATATAACTAACAACCGAGAAAAACAACTGATAAAAGGATGTAAAGATTCCACTCAAGCACAATGTAAACTCTGATGTATGCTTGATTTCTGTCAGAATCCTTTATTTTCCGAGCAATGCAAACAAAGTGCAAGTCCACATTTGACAGCACGAGTTCAAAACATGTTTTCTAATATTTAGCAAACACTTTACCAGTTATACTAAATAGACTGGAACAGAAAACTTGCCTCATTAGTTTCTTACTGATTGAGATTACAGTAGTTTCTTCTCCGCAAATCTGTTCAAAAAAACAAAAATGCGTATGAGAATTACAAAAAGTGAAAACACTATGTCTTTCTTTCTTTATTTGGTGTTTAACGTCGTTTTCAACCGTTCAAGGTTATATCGCGACGGAAACCCTATGTACTGTTATCTACACACCTTTATGCCATAAATTGGACCAATGTCTGCTTACCAGTCAGATAAACTCTACTTCAAAACTGTCAATCCTAATAATATGCATTTAGAGCAGCTTAAGTTCTTCAGTTTATTCATCATTACACCAGCTGTTAATGTGTGTACGTAAGAGAATCAACACTTTCAAAGACTTCCAAGAGTTCATCTATTTTCAGGGAAAAATTCGCTTTTTACAGAATAGTCTGGTTATCTACTATCTAAATGTTGTGTAATAATTGTGTGTACCTTAGTTACAATGCAACGAAAACAACAAAAGCAACAGGCACAGTAGCAGCAACAACAAACACATTTACACACACACACACACACGCACGCACGCACGTACGCACGCACGCACGCACGCACGCACGCACACACACACACACACGCGCGTGCGCATGAGCACAAACAGCAATATCAACATTACGTGTTGGATCTTCAAACAGAACATGATTTCATTTTTCACGTATATACATTTGGCTTTCAAAGTTTTCCGAATTTTTGTTTACCTCAAAAATCGAAATCAGAGAAACAAGAAAAAAAAATTACATTAACAAAAAAATTGTAACGACAGTCTGTCAAAACTTGACTAAATTTAAAAATGATTACATCGTATTACTTAATTTCTCCTGAATTCAAACATCTATATAATAATTAGTAACTGATGCATGAATTGGCGTCTCGCAGAATTACACAAATAAAAAAATGCAATGACATTAAAAACCGAAATGTACAAACAAGTAGCTAGGGCACGTAAGCTATTGTACAACGTGCACTTGATTCGTGTCCCTTGTAAGTATGTTTGCGACCCGAAATGTGAGATATCTCTCCGGGATTCCAATGAGTTAAATATTTGCTGAGTCAAGGAAAATATCACAGATGAAATCCTTACAATAGGACCTTGACATACTAACAATACGACCATAGACAGAGACATGAAAAAATGTATAAGCAGCCAGATGTCACAATTAAACTGATTGAGAATTGTTGTATTGAGTCATTATTGCAGGGTAACTGTTTAGAATCTCCTTGGGCTACAATTGTTATCTGTAAATGTAATTTACGAAGTAAAATGCCATTTAATGACTATATTATGATGCACAATATACAAATACATGCATAAAACTTGACTTTGAATCACACACACACACACACACACACACACACACACACACACACACACACACACACACACACACACACACACACACATACCCGCACACACTGAGACACGCCAACAAATACACACACACATACACACACACAGTACTCCTGCGCAAATAAACACAAAACCCACAACATATTTACTCATCACTTGACACCATAAAGGCAAAAGATATTACTTAACAAGCCCCCAAGGCGAAATTACTACATTTTGTCAAGCTGTCGAACTCACATAATGACACTAAACGCACTGTATTTTTTCACCGCAACAATGAAATCGCTCACTTTTCAAGTGCAAAACGAAGTGAAATTGACAACCTAGAATAGCGCGGTAGTGTATTGCGCTTAGCAGGAAAGCGCGCTTTTCTATATTTAGTTTTCGTTTTCTGAGCTTTTTTTTTAATACAGCATAAAGATTTCATCACATCTATATGTTTTGGGAATCCGGAAATGATAAAAAATAAGATGAAATCATTTTTGGATTGATTTCTGAAATTGTAATCGTAGCACTAATTAATCTTTTTTCGTTAACTGTGATCACAGTTTGTTGTCTGCCGGTGAGAAATGAATCAAAAAGTTTGACAGTTTCGATTTCGACGCCATACAATGCAAACTTTCTCAGTAACAACGTGTGGTCAATAACGTCAAAGAGTTTGGCAAAATCAACAGAAATGGCACCACATAATTCATTGTCATTAATTTTCTCCAGCCATTTATAACAACAAGAGAAACTAAGGCAGTATGGCAGGAATGGTTAGCTCTAAAACCCGATTGTTTAGGGTGAAGTAAATTGTTTTGGTTAAAATGCGTTAGAATATGTTTGTTAATGTGTTTTTCAAGTGGTTTTGATAAAACAGACAATACTGAAATTGGCCTTTAGCTTGATGGGTCTTTTTTGTCACCTGATTTAAACAGAGGAATGACTTTAGCCTGTTTCAGGACGACTGGAAAATAATTTTTGTCTAAACAAAGATTATAAAGGTAAGTGAGTGTTTCAGAAATTACAGGGGCTGACAATTTAAGAATCCTACCATCGAGACCGTCGATTCCCCGGACGCCTGTTTGCTTAAGGTGTGTAAGTGCGTAAAAAAACTTCAGGTACTGTAAGTAGAGGAATATTCGCTAGACTTGAAACTTGTTTTGACTGACAATATTCTTCTAAAACTTTCAAATTGTTCGATTTGGACTTATCATTTGTAATCACTTTTTCAGCTATTTTAGAAAAAAAAATGAGTGTTTAAATCATCAGGGGATATGTCCTTTACACAACTTGAATGACTGGCAATCTTTTTTATTTGTAAGTTCATTTATTGCTTTCCATATATTCTTTGAATTTTGCTTTGATGACGCTAGGTCATGAAAGTACTTGATTTTTTTGGTTCGTTTAAGTGAGTTTACTTTATTTCTTTGTTCTCTATTCTCCGCTTCCTTGCCAACTGATTTTAAGAAATCACGATGGCCAATGGCATCTTGTAATTCAGTATCAAACCTTTAGGTTTTACTGCCTGACTCTCTTTATTCTCCACGGGGCATGTTTATCGTATATTTCTGTGAAGGCATTCATCCAGTGTGTAATTGCATCATCAGGATCCGTATAATTATAAACATCAGAGAGAGAAACATTACTTAAGTCTACAAGAAAGGCGTTATTGTTAAATTTAGAAAAGGAGCGGTACTTTACTGTCTTGTGACCAACTTTGGGGATTTTTACACCCTTTCTTGACCACGTGAGACAAACAGGAAAATGATCACTACAGCCGCTGGTTGGAACACAAACTTCTGCAACGTTACGGGGGTTAGAAACATAGATATGATCTATCAAAGTGCTGGTAGATGCAGTAACCCTAGTAGGGGTGTTCACAACTTGTTTGAGATCATAAAGGTTGAACATATCTAACCATGGTTTATTTTGTTTTAATAAATCAATATTAAAATCTCCTAAGAGAATGGTTTTTTTTTATTCTAACAAAGCAGCATCTAACATATGTGAACATTTTTCCGTCCAGTTTACACGTTCTGCTGGATTTATATAACAGAAACCAATAAGCATTGGAGGTGCCCTTTGTAATTTGACCTCGATCCAGACGGATTCCACAAACTGTTCTAAATGTGTTAAAACGTGTGTAAGTCAATGATTCACTTATATACACAAGCAATCCAGTTTCTTTACATTGTTGGCGGTTTCTGCGTACAACACTGTAACCTGGGACACAAACCTCAGAATCCAAAATCGTGTCAGATAGTCTTGATTTTGTAAACCCCATAACATGAAAAAGTGTTCCTGAGTTTAAAAGCATGGTGGAAACCTCGTGTAATTTATTAATTGCATGGTTGATATTAAGGTGTCCTATACGAAGACCCTCTTTTGTGGGCCATGAGTTAGAAGAATTACTCATGATCAATCTTAAAACAGTGCTTTCACGTTTTAAGAAGAAAAATCAAAATCACCTTAAAACACCAAACGAAATCATAACCGATAAGGGGAAAATGGTAAATTATACTATACACAGATACACACAGAGATGCAACCAGTGGAGTTTAACACTTGGTGTCAAGCTCAAACGAAAGACAACAACAAAAGAGAAAAAAAAGCTACACTACTTTACACAAAGACAAAATAAGAAGACTTAAGAGTAACAATAATTAACCAGTAAGTATGAGTTAGCACCTCTCTGAACTGCAGGAGGGGGTCTGGATCAGCTGTTCCACCTGTACGAAAGGAATTGTGACAAGTGTTTTTATTTTCCACAAATAAAGCTCCCTTACATATCCATAAATACAATTGCAGTTTCACCGAGTAGAATTCGTTGCACTAAAGTAACAAGGTTTGGATGAGTTTGCATAGGCTGCCAGATGCAATTCTGCTAAAATAATTAAGGAGCAAGAAAACAGTGAACTGAAACTTGTTTTGTTTACTTGTACAGAAAAGGAGGAGAACAAACATCGTCATCGGCAGCAACAAAAAAACAAACACGAACTGCGTTGTCAGATATGGGTCCAACATACACACACACACACAAGAGAGTGAAAGGGAGAAAGAGAGAGAGAAACAGATAGCACTACCATCCTTTTTGCCGCTTCAACTTGTTGCGTAGAAGATCCTTCTATCGTTATCCTTGCCCCATGTCTTTTTTGACCAGGAAGGTAAATAGCTGCACCTGTCTTAACATGAAACAACAAAATCAGGAAGGTACTGTTTCTTTGCATTCATACAAAGGGGTCGGCCCGCTATTGCGCGGGCTGCTATTGCGCGGGGCCGCTATTGCGCGAATCTGTCAATAGCGGACCCGCGCAATAGCGGCCCAGCCCCCATACAAAAACATACAACATAATAGAATTTGACGTGCCGTCATTTTATTCTTTCCATACCACCCTGAAGTAGGCAGTTACATGCCGAAATATTGTTTTAAACTCAGGTGTGTTTTCTTTTTTTTCAAAATAATAGAATGTGTGAAAGTGCGCGAAAGGAGGTATCGTAACGTCACTTCATATTTATTTTATCAAAGGTGTGATGATAACGTGTATTTTATATCCCATGACCTTCCTCTGTTATTCCAGTGAGCACATCTAGCGCGATATTGTCTAGTAGGCAATACATTTCACCTTTGCCCTATCTCCTAATGAAAAAATGTGCGTCAAATGTTTTTCTTTTACACTGTGGTCTCTGTTCTAAAAACGTTGTCGTCATTTTAGACTCAAAGATCTATTGCGGAGCAAACCACTGTAAAGTGGCAGCTATAATCCCATTTCTCGCAACAGCTAAAAAAAAATCTTCTGGGATATCATTACAATTTTGACAAAAGAGTGAAAAGAAGAAACAAGGACCAGCGGCAACATGTGAGCAGATTGTGCATTTTTGCCGTTCAGTGAAGGGACGATTGGAGCTTCCACACTCCGTGTCAAGCACCAGGGCCATATTCGGCGTAGACCAAAAACAAAGCAGAGTACCTGTCTTCTGATGACGATTTTGTCCTAATGAATACTCTGTACGTTGTGAAGACATTTAAAAGCAAAAGTAAGCTTTGGTGGGTCATGGGATAGACACGTTTATCCTCCGATTAATCCACCAGGTGAATGAGTAAAATGACGTCACTACCGGCAGAGCCTCGAGTGGCGTAAACATATTTATTGATCCAGTCTCGACGATATACCACGCGATACCATGTATGAACGGAGGTGCACTTTATACATATCATGGAATGCACCTATACTCATATCCTCAAATTTCAAAATAAATAATTCAAGAAAATTGAAAACAATTAAGTGCCCCAACCCAAAGAATGTACCTTAACAAGTCCAGTCTCTCATATTCTGTCGCCCTATAATTACGTTGAACTCCATTCGTGATATCGTTCAATTGAAAATCAGTTAACTCTAATCTTTTCGTGCCTGAAGAAGACCCAAGAGGTTGAAACGTCGCCGTTATTTGTTCCATGTTCGTCATTTTAACGTGAGTACAGTGCGTGTTGGTCTTTTTATCATTTAAGAAACAATCCATGCTGTTTCTCTTGCAAAACTTAGAAGCACTACTACTTTTGTGCAGCTGATGATCTTCCATTAATGCTTATGAATTACAAAAGCATCTTGAAATGTTGTATTGATTGCTGGACATGCTAATTATGTAATGTATAATGTGTTTTCTGTTCTTCTTGTGATCAAGTTACCCCCTCAAAGGGCCATATGGAAACAAAACCACATGTTTGCATTGCTTATTCTGTAACCCTCGAATAATAATGTTGAGTTCAGCTCTCTCTCTCTCTCTCTCTCTCTCTCTCTCTCTCTCTCTCTCTCTCTCTCTCTCTCTCTCTCTCTCTCTCTCTCTCTCTCTCTCTCTATCTCCGCTCCCACTCCCCTAAACACACACGCACACATACATACACACACAAACACACACACACACACACACACACACACACACACACACGCACACATACACACACACACACACACACACACACACGCCATCGACTTTTGCTATCATATCGTTAGTGTAAATAACACGTCAAGTACACGCACCTTTTTATGAATGTAAACTTCTAAACATGCAGGTGCCTTTGTCATTTATTTTTCATCAATTTTTGTAGCATACAAGGACGTTTATAAGGGTGACACTGTATTACTCCATCAACTGTTTTAGATAAGTGACATAAAGAATATAGTAGACAATTCAGCATTACGATTGTACTGCTGTTGATCTTTACAGCCACTTAGCTTAAAGTTGAAGGACAAATCCAGGTCGAAGGTGTGTTAAGTTTTGCACATTGGCAGTTTTAAATCTTCTTTCCGAATCACTTATGAACGCACCGAACTTGGCTGCGTTTCTGAGAGAAAAAAATATTCAAACTTGATACATACTGTGAAAGTATCAGACACTGCTGGTCTGATGCGATTATCTTCATCACATTCAAGCAATCATATCATATTTGTTGCAAGGGACCTCAAACGCAACTTTCGGGTCCCTTTTCTTCTAATCTGAAATTGCACAGAGTTGCAATTATTTTTGTATGAGTGAAGACTGAAGTACGTTAGCGTTTGAATTCCTTTGTAAAAGTGTTCACATTTATCTTTGCGCATTTTACCATTGCAGAGTTTGTACAGAGTCCGAGCTTGTTTTAATAAGAACAAACCAATTTAGGGGAGAGTTACTGATATCGTACCACTTAAGGACAAACAGCTCTATAACGCAACCATTTTATACTAGGCACTTCAAATTGTCCATACACACTCATCCCCTGTGCCTTCAACGTTCCGTATATTGTTTTCAATGAAAAAAACGCAAACTTGGTTTCAGTACGGATTTAAAAAAATCATCCAAATGGTACGAATTACAAGACCAGTTCTGTAATGCGTACCTGTCAGTCACTTATAACGTACTAGGGGTACGATATTAGTGACCTTGTGGTACAATATCAATAACTCTTGAAGCAGCGCTGAAGCCCATTCCGTTTGCAATGGCTGCCAGACATTTTTTCATGTCCTCTGATGTCCAGTTCGAGGGGGGAAGCATTTTTCTGAAACAACTTCAGGCTTCAGACTTCTTAATAAGTACTCCTAAATGGATCATTTGGCAATTAATAGGAGGTTGTGTCATCCTGCATATCGTACCAGAAGTCATTGTTATCGTACCACCGGTACTATATCAAGACTCTGGCTGGTACGATATGCGTGACTTCGGTAGGCTGGACAATAAGTAGATCTAGCCTTCTACATGTAAAGCAAAGGCCAATGTTTTGATCCAAATGCAGCCTACACTCAACAAGGTATTAATGTATAGTCAAGTTAATTTGCTCAGTGGTGTAGTCTTTGCATAGTCACACAAATTTGTCACAACGAAAATAACATCAAAATGCGAAAAAAGTGAATTTTTCGTTCTTGCTGGTGGTTTTCTCGCTAGCTGCCATGTTGACACCGGAAGAATGCTTCTTTCCTACGGGGTTCTCCCCACACTTCAGCAGGGGCTTCAGGCATTCGTCATTTCGCGGGAATGGGGGTGGTACGATATGGATAACAGGTACGCAATCAGTAACTCTCCCCTACATAAGATATTCTGTAATTTAGTTTTGAATGTCAGTAATGTCTTGATCTAGAATTTAAACTGGCTGGAAAACTACGTGTAATCGGGCATTAGCAGACATTCTTTGCAACTCATAATTTGGCTACGAGGAATCACGTAGTGTTCTGTGTTACCTTGCCTCTAACCTAAGATTGTCATTTGATGCTGCTCTTCGCAAAATAACATTCGGTCATTTTGGGATGATAATACAACGTCACAAAATAAAAAGCCTGATGACACTCAAGGCCTTTTCTGTGTTTCACTTTCACGAGAAGTGTAATCAAAATCAACTAGAACACATGTTTTTCTTATTGAAAGCAACATGGAAATATATACGTTTAACATAGTAAGGCCAAAAAAAAATAGGTGTGGTTACGGTAACATAGCAAAAAAAATAGGGTAGGTAGGTAGGCAATCACTTTTTTTTGTTTTTACTTTTTTTTCAAATGTGTACAAATTAAACCTACTTGACAGGGAAATAAGTGTGCGACTCGGGCGCTTTAGCTTTCATTGCGTTTTTTGCACTCGGTTTTTTTTTAGTTTTTTTTTTTTAGACAAATGTAATAAAAAGTTATAGGATCGGCCCCTAAAAATAGGGTAGGTCGGGTTACCGTAACCACACCTATTTTTTTTTTAGGCCTAAGTGTTTTCAAGCATGCTAAGAATTAGCACACGATAAAATGGTGAAAGTTAGCAAATGATAACAGACGTGTGGACTACATGGAAATCAATATGAAATAACAGGAAAACGTTGATAATATTTTCGAGACATGCCGTTTTTATGATATTCTCAGTCAAGATAATAGAAACAAAAGAATTATTACCGTTTACTTGCGACACAAATTATACCCAGTTAAAGCAATCCTGTCAATAAGATGCCATCATTCTGGGTACGCTGTTTTTTCCGACTTTGCTTGTCAATACTTTAAATACCCTGAAATGTGATATCTTAACATGAACAAAAGAAATGCATTAGTTTCCCAATTCAGAACTTGAGGTTGTCTTGCAGTTACTTTTAATTTAAGGATTCAAAAAGCGTCCCGACTTGACCATTATGATATTTAGCAGGTCATCTATTATTAGTCCTTGTTGATCAAATAAATCACATCGTTCATTGAAATGGTCAGAAAAGAAGCTGTATATGTCTATTTTTCGGCGTTGATGTAAGAGGATGACAATACTGTAGGTACTGTCTCAACATCCATATTATGCAAACGAGCAATCAGCAAGGAACAAACCTACAAGAATCAACATGTACACTTTCAGTAACCTGTCATTGCAGAATCGGAGACATAGGGTTCCTTAGATTTTCCAGCCACATACCGACATAGACTAGCCTTGGTGCACGCCAGTTAACCCTCCATTCACACACACACACACACAAACATACATGCACGTGATCGCACACGAAAAGGTACAGGAGCAAATACCTGTTCTCCGATGGCATTCAGACGGTTCTCTTGAACAACCCAAGCAGATGACACAGGAACAAAACTGAAAGTTAGATACAAATATTTATAATTGGCGCACAACAAACTTGCTTGAGTTAACCTATCCACATGTCTCCCATTCTGACCCTACTGCGTTCGCTAATTTCCATGTCCGCCAGCTATTCTTCGTCAAAACAGTGCGACAACAGATGATAGAGCTAAAGAAATGCATGCGAGACACTTGCTGTTGTGAACTGTTTACCGCTCGACAATGACGACTTTGTTATTTACCTTTATCAGCATGAAACTTTGTCTATGTCTCTCTTCTTCCTCTTTCAAAGGACGCAAGACTACAGGTCGTGAACGGACACTGCAATGTTTGTTAAACGTTTGTTTCTAGGTCTCAGCGACAGCCAGTCAGATAGACAGGCACACATTCACACATCTTTGCGCTGAAATTGTTTGTTTTCGTCGCTCACCGGCTAAACGCTAGAAGAAAGCTCCAGAGAATGTTAAGTAGGGGAAGGGCTCCTAATATGGACTGGCTCTAGATATGGACCACCTCTTGTTCTGACAAACTAACGGCGCTAGAGCGCTCAAAACATTGTCATTGGCTGTATTCACCCTCTCTGGATAACTTGCACATGTCAAACAGTTGCAGAAAACAAAACCTCAAAACCGTTAGGCTTTTTCTCTTTTTACATTTAGTCAAGTTTTGACTAATTGTTTTATCATAGAGGGGGAATCGAGACGAGGGTCGTGGTGTATGTGTGTCTGTGTGTCTGTCTGTGTGTGTGTGTGTGTGTGTGTGTGTGTGTGTGTGTGTGTGTGTGTGTGTGTGTGTGTGTGTGTGTGTGTGTGTGTGTGTGTATGTCGAGCAATTCAGAGTAAACTACCGGACCGATCTTTATGAAATTTTACATGAGAGTTCCTGGGTATGGTATCCCCAGATGATTTTTCAATTTCTGGATAAATGTCTTTGATGATGTCATATCCGGCTTTTTGTAAAAGTTGAGGCGGCACTGTCACACCCTCATTTTTCAATCAAATTGATTGAACATTTTGTAAAGCAATCTTCGACGAAGGCCGGACTTCGGTATTGCATTTCAGCTTGGTAGCTTAAAAATGAATTGATGACTTTGGGCATTAAAAATCTGAAAATCGTAATAAAATTACGAGAAGAACGGTATTTTTAACGGCACTTGAGCCAAAGCGAGGCTCACTTCCTTCCGTTATCTCGTCGTGTCGTCTGCGCTGCATTTGAGTCGGTTTCGTCGAAGTTTTCTGCTTTTGTTTTTTCATCGATAAAGTACTTTAGCGCTACGACAAGCAAGATGGAGGATGATGAGTTTGAAACTTTCTTTTGAGTTGTTTCTTGACAACAAATCGTATGCTGAATTGGAACGAATTACTCAGGAAGATCTTCGCAATGAACTGTGTATCGCTGTTAAAAAAAATGACAGTTCGTCAAGTGACAGTGACGGTTACGAAACGGAATTTACAAAAGTGCAGATGGATACAAATAGTGGCTGGTCCAGTTTAGTAACATGACAGGACCAGCAAACATTACCGATAATCTGACTGCGTAGCAAATGCTTGACTTGCTGGTCGGAGAAACACTGCGTAGAAACTGACTCAAATTCAGGGCAAAGCAAGCCAGTGACAAGACGTAAAAAGTTTGCGTGTTTGGAAATGGCGACCTGTGGATCTAGTGCAGATCAAAGTGTTTATCTGCTTGTTGTTGCTAACCGAACTATTAAAAAGATCGTCCCATGACATGCACTGGTCCACAAATATAATTATGTACTTAGATACCAGGATCAGGAAGTTGGATGGTCAACATGATTACCTGATCAAAGGAGTTTCACCAGACATAGACTGGTTAGTTTCATAAAATTCCACGGACTAGCTAACACAACCCCTTTACATTTTGTATTTGTATTTATGCTAAGAAAATAAATGATGCATGCAAACAAAACTATTTTCATGTTAAATATAACCCCATCACATCCACAACGTTTCATGCGTATTAGTGCATTTTCAAAGAAGTTGTAGGTGTTGAAAGTGAGTGGGTGTTGTTCTTGCGCTAGGTAAGCAAAATAATGTGGCTACAGGGGAAGTAATGCTGGCTGGAATCTGGAGTTCTAACGGTTAACAACAAACACGCAGCTCCATGATGCAGTCAGGATGTTAATCGTTGGTATGTGTCCAAGTGGAGTGATGGTTTATTCAATTAAAAAGCCTGAAAAGATCTAATATGATGAGCATAACTGCTTTTATGGAAAAGATTGCCCCTTTAAGTCTGTAAAGACAGCTCAATTGTCCCGAATAGCTCGCATTAGTTGCAATATTACTTTTTCGGAACAAAATGAAAATTACATTTCAGTGTCGAGGAAGGAAGCAACCAACCAAACAAATACCAAAACGAATGAAAAGGCACTCAAATACAAAATACATATAAGCTAAGAAAAACTACAGACATTAAGACACACAGATCACAAACAAACAAACAAACAAACACGCAACACACACACACACACACACACACACACACACACACACACACACACACACACACACACACACACACACACACACACACACACACACACAAGCAAGTAAGCATGTATAATGCAAAATGGAAATGTAACATTATGCGCATAGAGAACAGGCACATCAGTAAATATACACTACTACAAACAACCGCTCAATATTAAAGGCCAGGATTATGACACAAGCAAGATTTTAAATCCAATAACACAAATAAGAGAAATGTAATAATTATGAGAGAAAGAGAGAGAGAGAGAGAGAGAGAGAGAGAGAGAGAGAGATGGGGAGAGAAAGAGAGAGAGATAGAGAGAGAGAGAGAAAACAAGTATAAGAAAAGGAGAGAGAGAGAGAAAGTGAGAGAGAGCGAAAGAGAGAGAGAGAGAGGCATTGTGCTTACCAAACGTAATTCGGTGTTACATTGTCCTTTATGAATTTTTCGACCTGCAAAAACGTACAAGGACCACTATATCAGGGTAAAAGCAAAACTTCGACGTGTAATACTCAGTTAATTGTCTTGACAGGCTAATAAGTGAAGGTTGCAGACAATACCGTCTGTATGTGTTGTAGCTCGTAAATCCAAAATGATTCACTTTTTTTAAACAGAGTAAAATAAACTGAAGAAGAATTATTTTACTTTAAGCCAAAAATCATGTTAAAGGTCAATAATAGCTTTACAGAGTTAAAATAGTGTAATAAATTGACATCAAAGAAGAGCTTTAGTTCATGCAGAATAATTCATAAGAACAAGCAGGCATTGATGTATACATATAGACAAAAATACAGAGGTATAAAGCATTAACAGATCGTTCAGGTCGACATTCATGTATACCAACTGTGTACCTCTTCGACTATTTGATTCCAGCACGAAGAGCAGATGGGATGATTAGCTGACACCAACACGTGCAGCCACTCAGAATGATCGTATGGATTGCCTTCCTGTAAGGCACGATTGTCGACAACTGTTATTTCGATGAGCGACTTCCCGTAACAGTTTTTCTGAAGAAAAACGATGTGCCAAAATAATATGCTTTTCACATTTGGACAAATAAACCCTCGGACATCAAAGTTGTCTTTCTCTCAATCTGTCTGTCTGTGTGAGGGTGTGTTAGTCCCGCTCTCTCTCTCTCTCTCTCTCTCTCTCTCTCTCTCTCTCTATCTCTCTCTCTCTCTCTCTCTCTCTCTCTCTCTCTGTCTCTCTCTCTCTCTCCAAAGGTAATGTCAAAAGGTCATACCTATATCACGTATAGATGTTTTAAAAAACTTAATAAGTCTGCGTTTTTACTTGACTTAAGTTTGGCAAATTTCCAATTGGTGTCAAATTGTGTTGATCCTGAAGAAGCTGCATTGTTATTTGTCAGAACATTATTATCTGTTGTTGACAGACATGCTCCAATCCGCAGGAAAAGAGTTACATTTTCAACTGTACCGAACTGGATGACAGGTGAAATTAGTTCGAGATTTTCTAAAAAAAAATAAAAGTTTGAACTCTAAAAAAAAAATGCCAAACAAAATTTCTGAATTGGTGAAACTTGCAAAAAAGAAATATTTTCAAAATCTTATAATCGATATGATACAAATTACATATATATATATATGGCGTGCAATGAATGAACTGACTAGTAAATCACGCAAACCCCCATCCTGTATTAATCCTAATATAACTGCTGATGATTGTAATAGTTACTTTCTGTCCATGACCGACAATGTTCTTGATTCCTCAGCCAGTTCTGATCAGATTGGCTATAAGGTGCCTGAAGTACTCAGTCAATTTTGTAATGAGAAATGTTTGCCATCTGACTCGTTTGATATACCTGTAATCACGGTCGTTGAAGTTGGTGTACTAATTTCTAAACTAAATAACAAATAGACAATGGACACAAACAAACTTAATTCACAAATTGTAAAAATGTCACTTCCTTATATTGTAAACAGTTTAACCCATGTATACAATCTCTCTATCAGGAAGAATGTCTTCCCATCAGTGTTTAAAACGGCTAAAGTTATTCCAATACCAAAGTCAAAAGACACCGATAGCCTTGACAACTACAGACCAATATCTATTCTCTCTATACTGTCTAAACCCCTGGAAAAACATATACACACCCATCTCCTTAAATATGTTGAAGAAAACAATATTTTTCACTCTTATCAATCAGGTTTTCGTTCTAAACATTCATGTCATACTGCCCTTACCCGGCTCTGTGATACCTGGCTAAAAGCAATAAACAATCGTGATATGGTTGGAGCGGTATTCCTTGATCTCAGGAAAGCATTGATCACGTTATTTTGTTAGACAAATTACTTATTTACCTGCAGAATAGCTCATCTGTGTCCTTTTTTACATCATATCTGTCAGATAGGAAACACGCAGTCTACCTAAACGGTTCATATTCATCACAAGGCACTGTAAAATGTGGAGTCCCACAAGGTTCTATCCTTGGTGCCTTACTGTTTGGACTATACATTAATGATTTACCATTACACCTCAAACAAGAAAATGCTGTACTTGATCTTTTTGCGGATCACTCAACACTTCACAGCAGTAATACAGATATAAATCTCATAAGAAAAGTACTCCAAGAAAGTATAGCAAATATTAATGATTGGTGTAATTGTAACAGAAAGGCACTGCATCCTAATAAAAACAAAAAGCATGTTAATAACCACAAGACAAAAACACCAGCGACAGCCTCTGAGCCTTGATCTTATGCATGGTACAGTTAGCTTTGCTCAAGTCCATCAACACCGCGTGTGCTTGGAGTTGTAATTGATGATGAACCTTTTCTTACTTAACAAGCTCTGGTGCGCTGTTCCTGTGGATGCCCTCAAAATGTTTTTCCACGCACACTGTCTCTCTCACATTTGCTATGCATCTACTGTCTGGTGCAATGCCAGTGATGTTCATATAAAGAAAACAAGTCGCGTAAGGCGAAAATACAATATTTAGTCAAGTAGCTGCCATTTTTCAGCAAGACCGTATACTCGTAGCATCGTCAGTCCACCGCTCATGGCAAAGGCAGTGAAATTGACAAGAAGAGCGGGGTAGTAGTTGCGCTAAGAAGGAGAGCACGCTTTTCTGTACCTCTCTTTGTTTTAACTTTCTGAGCGTGTTTTTAATCCAAACATATCATATCTATATGTTTTTGGAATCAGGAACCGACAAGGAATAAGATGAAAGTGTTTTTACATTGATTTGGACAATTTAATTTTGATAATAATTTTTATATATTTAATTTTCAGAGCTTGTTTTTAATCCAAATATAACATATTTATATGTTTTTGGAATCAGCAAATGATGGAAAATAAGATAAACGTAAATTTGGATCGTTTTATAAATTTTTATTTTTTTTTACAATTTTCCGATTTTTAATGACCAAAGTCATTAATTAATTTTTAAGCCACCAAGCTGAAATGCAATACCGAACCCCGAGCTTCGTCGAAGATTACTTGACCAAAATTTCAACCAATTTGGTTGAAAAATGAGGGCGTGACAGTGCCGCCTCAACTTTCACGAAAAGCCGGATATGACGTCATCAAAGACATTTATCACAAAAATGAAAAAAACGTTCGGGGATTTCATACCCAGGAACTCTCATGTCAAATTTCATAAAGATCGGTCCAGTAGTTTAGTCTGAATCGCTCTACACACACACACAGACAGACAGACAGACAGACAGACACACGCACATACACCACGACCCTCGTTTCGATTCCCCCTCGATGTTAAAATATTTAGTCAAAACTTGACTAAATATAATAAACACACTTCACAAGAGATGTGTAAAGTTATTAAACCGAGATCCCAATATGACTACTCAAGAAAAATACACTCAACTGAACATTCTTCCGCTACAACAGCAGTTCTTTTTAAATGCTAGTGTGTTTCATGTTCAAAATGTACAACCATGAAACACCTTCATACATCCAAGACCTGTTTGAGCGTCCTCCTAGTAGAGCGAGGCTTTTGAATTATACGCTACCGCTCCCCCGCATTGATTTGTATAAATCTAGTTTATGCTACTGGGGATCGCTTGTGTGGAATTTACTTCCAATGAACTGTAAAATATGTCAAACCTTTTCGTCTTTTAAAAAAATTTTTCGAAAATATCTCTGTCAAAAATAATTGTCTCCCTACACTTTAAAATCATAACTGTAACTGCATCACATCTTAATCATCATTTTATTAATCCATGAACCACGTTATTATAGCTAGTGTTTTTGCTAGTTTTAACCTGATTACAAATTCTTAGTTAATTAGTTATTCGTGTGGCTGTTTGATACATGTTATAAATATATAATTGTAATGCATAATGTCATGTATGTCTAAAAGGGACAGGTTGGAAGATTAGGCATCGCCTAAAACCTTTATCCCTTTGTAATAAAGTTTTGAATCTGAATCTGAATCTCTCTCTCTCTCTCTCTCTCTCTCTCTCTCTCTCTCTCTCTCTCTCTCTCTCTCTCTCTCTCTCTCTATCTCTCTCTCTCTCTCTCTCTCTCTCTATCTATCTCTCTCTTTCTCAGATAAATTAAGTGCTGCTCTCTTTGACGAGTCTTCATAGCTCAATTGGTAAAGAGCTGACATGGAAAGGCGGACGAGTCTTCATAGCTCAATCGGTAGAGCGCTGACATGGAAAGGCGAAGGTCTCGGGTTCGAATCTGCTCATGGCCCAAACGCTGCTCTCTTCGTTAAATTTGCTAAAGCATTTAATGTGATTCATCATGACCTTCTTAGGAAACCCGCACTGTACGGCCTTAGAAAGGATACAATATCGTTAATCAAGTCTTTTCTTTCTGATCGAGTACAAGCTGTGTGCGCCAACGGCTCCATGTCTAGCATGTAGTCGGTCGGTCACGGCATTCCTCAGGGATCTGTACTCGGCCCTCTTCTCTTTACCATTCACATTAATGACCTTCCCCTACACATAAGCAGTAACTGTGAACTCTTCGCTGATGATACCACTATTCACACTTCCCACTCAAATGTGAAGGTATTGTCAAAGCAACTTCAAGAAAGTGTTAAAGAGCTTTTAGCTTGGACCGAATTAAACCAAATGGCTCTTAATCCAGACAAAACCAACAGCATGCTTATTACCACCAGACAAAAACGTCAAAACTTAAAATCTAAACTTCCACCTTTAACGATTGATAATCAAATTGTTGAAGTTAATAAACACAAAGTTCTAGGTGTTATTCTTGATAACGATTTACCGTGGACTGATCACGTTACAGGAGTATATAACGTACTTTCAAAGAGGCTGTACTTGTCCAGAATAAAACACTTCTTGAACAGGCATGGCAGGCAACTTTTCTTTAACGCTCACATTCAATCAATCATTGATTATGCGTCAACACTTTGGGATTGTGCGAGTGCACAATCTCTGAAACCTTTATTTAGTTTAGTCATTATGCCCTTGACAATAATATGTTATGTTCGGTTGTATGTATATTTGTGTTTGATTGTTTAGTCTGTTAATCGTTGGCTTGTTCGTCGTTTGTTTTTTATTAAATTTAGTCAAGTATTGACTAAATGTTTTAACATAGAGGGGGAATCGAGACGAGGGTCGTGGTGTGTGTGTGTGTGTGTGTGTGTGTGTGTGTGTGTGTGTGTGTGTCTGTGTGTGTGTGTCTGTGTGTGTGTGTGTGTGTGTCTGTCTGTCTGTCTGTGCGTGTGTGTGTGTAGAGCGATTCAGACCAAACTACTGGGCCGATCTTTATGAAATTTGACATGAAAGTTCCTGGGGATGATATCCCCGGACATGTTTTTTTCGTTTTTTCGATAAATACCGTTGATGACGTCATATCGGGCTTTTTGTAAAAGTTGAGGCGGCACTGTCACACCCTCATTTTTCAATCAAATTGATTGAAATTTTGGCCAAGCAATCTTCGACAAAGGCCGGACTTCGGTATTGCATTTCAGCTTGGTGGCTTAAACATTAATTAATGACTTTGGTCATTAAAAATCTGAAAATTGTAAAAAAAAATTAAAAAAAATTTATAAAACGATCCAAATTTACGTTCATCTTATTCTTCACCATTTTCTGATTCCAAAAACATATAAATATGTTATATTTTGATTAAAAGTGATAGTATCCGCCGGGGAAAGGCCTTCAGATCGCTTTCAACGCTTCACCATAAGATTCTATGTTAAAAATAATGCTACCATCCACGAGGAATAACTTTACTTTGCAAATTCAACAGTTTTGATAGCTAATTAACTGTCGTAAAAGAATCCAAGGAAAGAGCACTCTTGTAATGGTTGGGTGATTTCCCTTTGTCCAATTTGTCACAACAATCAAAAGGGCGTCTCTCGGCGATTATTTTCTGACAAGGTGAGTGTTACATAGTCATAGTGTTACTGCAGTTTCAGGGAAGAGCTGCAGACTGCGCTGTCCCCTTCTCTTACAGCTGATCAGCTTGAAGTTGTACTCCGTGCCGCTCTAGATGTCCATGCTCCCAGTTTGCGTCGCCGTGTCCGTCCGTCCAAGTCAGCACCGTGGTATCCTGCTATTAGTGAGGAACTGCGTGATGCAAAGTGTGAGCGTAGGCGTGCCGAGCGCAAGTGCCTTCGGACGGGTCTCACTGTACATAAGCAGATTTTTAACTACACCAAGAACGTTGTAACCAAGATCGTACACTCCGCTAAGACACTTTTTCTGCAGACTCAGATTGCCACTTGTTCTTCTAGCAAGAAACTGTTTGATATTTGCAACCGCTTGACTGGCCGCACTAAGGTGTCCCCACTCCCCACTGTATTTCCTGTTAGTGAGCTGCCTGATGTTTTTAGTGATTTTTTCATCCAGAAAGTAGCTGATATTAGATCAGAACTTGACACGCTAGCTGTTAATTCTGCTGCACCCACTCATGTTGATGCTTCCCCTGCCTGTACGTTTTTAGCATTCCAGAAAGTCAGTGAGAAGGACCTTAGAGAGATTATTTTGAAATCCAAACCTACAACTTGTCCACTTGATGCATTGCCCACACTATTACTTGTTGAAAACCTTGATCTTCTGTTGCCTGTTCTCACCCAGATTGTTAATGATAGCCTGTTGTCTGGTGTTTTTCCATCATTGTTCAAAACTGCACTTGTGAAACCGCTCCTTAAGAAATCCAATCTCGATGTAAATGTCTTAAAGAACTACCGCCCTGTTTCTAACCTTTCATTTTTGTCAAAGATCATTGAGAAAGTAGTTTTAAAGCAGCTGTTAGTGTATTTGAACACTCATGATCTGATCTCGCATTCTCAGTCAGCATACCGTCCTTCTCACTGTACTGAGACTGCCCTGCTCAAGGTGACCAACGACATTCTGTCTGCTCTGGATGGTGGTGATGTGTCTGTGCTCACCCTACTGGACCTCTCGGCAGCGTTTGACACAATAGATCATGTCACACTGCTGAGCAGGCTCCAGACCTTGTATGGCATCTCTGGTCCAGCGCTGGCATGGTTTGAGTCCTACCTTACGGATAGAACTCAGGCTGTGCTTGTCGATGGCCAGAGATCAGCCCCAGCCCCCCTTGTTTTCGGTGTCCCTCAAGGCTCTGTACTTGGCCCCGTCCTCTTCATTATGTATACCAAACCCTTGTCTGCCCTCATTCAAAATCATTCCGTTTCAAACCAGTCTTTTGCTGATGATACCCAGTTGTATAAGCCTAGTTCCCCCGCTGAGACACATGCCGCCATCCAGACCATTCAGACCTGTATCTTAGATGTTAAGTCATGGATGGTAGAAAATAAGTTAAAACTAAATGATGATAAGACAGAGGCACTTCTGTGCATGAAAAAGTCTACTAAGTTCCCAAATTCTCAACCTTTGTCTGTCCAAGAAGGCAATACCGACATCTCTTTCTCTTCTTCAGCTAGAAGCCTCGGCTTCACCATCTCCTCAGACATGACACTCAACAAGCACATCTCCAACATCTGTAGGTCCGCATACTTTGAACTCCGCAAGATCGCAACCATCCGCCATACTCTGTCCGTTCAAACTACACACACTCTAGTCTGCTCTCTTGTTCTTTCTAAACTTGACTACTGTAACTCTCTTCTCTCTGGCTGTCCACTCTACCTCCTGCACAAACTACAGAAAGTTCAAAATTCTGCAGCACGCCTGATCCTCAAAGCACGAAAAAAAGATCATGTCACACCACTTCGCCGCACACTCCACTGGTTACCCATCCAAGCCCGCATTGAATACAAACTGTCCACTCTCTGCTTTCACTTCTTCTTTGCCTCGTCTCCTGCTTATTTCTCTGAACTTCTCATTGTATACACTCCTGCTAGACAACTCCGCTCCTCTTCTGATAGCCGCACCCTAGTCATCCCACACACAAAATCAAAAGCATATGGACAACGCACTTTTGCATTTTGCGCATCTACTCAATGGAACTCTCTCCCCTCTCACATTCGCCACTCTCAGTCAGTACAGTCATTCAAGCGAGCACTCAAAACTCACCTCTTCCAGAAACACAACTCCTAAAGTCGCAACATTTTGCCATCCTGTTCTGTAACGGTTCCATCTCTATTCAGCTTGTTATTTTTGTCTTTTGTTTTAAATTATTATAAATATAATTTTTCACTGCAGTAGTCCTTTAACTTTAACCCTTAGCTGTAAGCTAGATATGCACAAGTCATGTCGGTGCCACATAATGCTGACACACATGTTCCTGTGCATAGTTTATGGATAACGTGTAGTTGGGAAGTTAAGAGTAGAAATAATTAGTATTTAGTGTAGGAGGAGGGTTGGGGGTGGGTAGGGAGGGGGTGGGTATGGTTTGCTTTGGGCAGGTCGGTTTCAGTTTTAATAAACAATTCTAGAGAATTGTGTATCTTATATTTGAGTCTTTCGTGTTTTAGACATTGATGCATTTAATAGTTTTAACGAGTTGCCTTTTGTTTTATCATTCTGGTGTTTATCTAGATGTGCTGTGTATCTTATAAGAAGTTCTTAACAGTTCGAAGTTATTTTAGCATATAGGTTTTTTATGGTCTTAACAGCTAAACATGTATTACGTTATCAATTAGATTCATGCTTTGTTAGCACTAAGCAGTTGTTTTAATCAGTCTGGTTTTCTCTCGTTTTCATCTTATGAACATTCTAAATGTTAGACTAACTTATTGTCTTGTACAGAATAACAACTGTGTGAATGGTGCTATACTGAATGAAAGAGTGTGACATGAAGTTCTTGTACATCATTGTAAAGAGTGTGAATGACGTTTTAAGTTTAGATGTCAAGCGCTTAGAGCAAGCCTTTTTAACGAAAGTTTTTGATTTAGCGCTATATAAATGTTCTTCTTCTTATTATTATTATAGTAAACGTTATCTGACAGAAAATAATGCTTTCGATGAGACAGTCAGTATCTGTTTACAAGTTGCTCAGAGCAGGACTGCAAAGCCTGAATCGATCATGCGAGTCAAATAGCTCTGGTGCACTCCGAATCATTTGCCTTGATAGAGATCATTCAGTACTGGTAGTACTTCTGTATCTGTATCTGTGGGTTACGTCGCTAGCATCCAGATTGCTGGCTTTGGCGCGACGGGTGGGTGGGCGACTTAGTCCGATTATCTTGGACATGTGTGTTGCCTGTTGGTGATCCTTTCAAATATATGTCTCTGAAGTTGCACTTTTACTCCTTTACGTATATATGCATTGTTAAAACTTCCATTCATGTCACTGATGGATCACTTGGAACAGTAAACGTGCGCTTTGCGTGCAAGACGGAGTTCGAAGCAGTATTTCACCGAACATGAGAGAGCTCTGAAAATCGTGTTTATTCTCAGAATAGTAACCCAAAAGAGAAGACATACTTATCCCACTGAACAGTGTCGAGGAAATCATTGTCTTGTGCATTTGTTGTGTGTGTGTGTGCGCGTGCGCATGCAGGGGAGTATGTATGTCAAACTCAAGTGAGCTTTTCTTGAAGTTGATGATTGAAGTTTGATACAATAACTCATTAACTGTAAGGTGGATTGATGAATAGTGTATCCTTTTCATGAATTTGTCTTTATTTCCAGGCTATGGAAGCTTCATGTTCAAAACAACAACAGAGCTGCCCCTGCAAGAGAAAAAGTGCGGAGGCAGGATAGGGAGAGGAATTAGCAGTCTCTATGTGTGGGCAGATGAAGAGGAAAGGACTGGTCTAAGTCCTCTCAAACTGAAATTGGTTTGCTGGGGAAGAAGGCTGCTCCAAAAAACAACACCGCCCTCCAAGTCCAACCCTCCTCTAAACTCAATAATTCCAGTAAGTACCTTTTTATTCTGCAAGATTTGTTAGGTGGATGACTTTGTTGCAGGGTATATTAAATAATGACAAAAAGTGAGGTTTGCGGGTCTCAGTCGCAAATTATATTACTGGTGCCTATTGTTTTTTGCTATTCTAGTTTCTAGCTTTGTCGACCATGAACTTTGTAATGATGTCTTATATTTTAAGCTTGACCGACGTGTCTTTGGCCATGAAGTTCTATTTGGGTGTGTGTATTTCCCTCCTGAGGGATCAGATTATTTTGACAGGAACTCTTTTGCCATGGTTGAAAACGACATTGTAAATTTGCATGTTGACATGTTTTGTCTGCTGGGCGATTTTAATGCCAGAACTGGCTCTATCAGTGAATATGTCGAAGATGATCTTGTTGATGTTGACGATAATTCTTGTGTTTTTTCACCGTTACCTGATCGGTTGTCTGATGACAATAGTACAAACAATATGGGCTTTGCATTGTTGGATTTTTGTAAAACAATGGACGCGTTTATAATTAACGGCCGCATAGGCCTACCAGAAAATAGCCGAAAATGTACATCCAAGGAAAGTAGTGTGGTAGACTATGTTATTGCTTCAGTGTCATTGATCAATACTATTGTTGATTTTTGTGTACCTGACTTCTGTGAGTTGTATTCTGATATCCATTGCCCGATCTCTGTTGTCTTCGGCTTTTCAAATCACGATAATTTGGAAGCATGTGACTCTTCTTGTGAACAAACACAAAGTTCTGATTTTGTAGGCAGGCCGAAATGGTTCGATGACAGTAAAATTAAATTTGCTGAGCAGTTAAAAGAAGCAGATGAGATTATTAGACAATTAGATTGTACTTTATCTGCACAACTAGATGATGTCAGTGTATTGTCGCAACTTCAGATTGACCAGTTTTGTTCTCAGATTTGTGATATTATGAAAAACGCTGCCTCGGATATTGGACTTTTGAAGAACAACACTAGAAAAGGTAAACCTTGTACTAAAAAAAGGAAAAATGATAACTTCCCTTGGTTTGATTCCCAATGTGAGAAAAGTCGTAGAGAATTTTTTAACGCAAAAAATAATGCGAGACGTCTTAGGAATAGAGTTTCTAAAGATAACCTATCCAGAGCAAGTAAAGCATACAAAAAGCAGCTTAGAGTATCGTTTAAAAAATACAAATCAAAATTTATGAAGAAAATATCAAGTTTAAAATTTTCTGATCCTAAGGCATTTTGGAAGATAATAAATGGTTGTAGCCAAGACAAGAGAGAAACATATGCTAAAGTATCCTGTGATGCATTTTTTGAGCATTTTAAACGTCTTGGTAAGACAGATGACAATGATGCTAATTCTGCAGATCAGCAAAATGATCAAAGTACCTTTTCTATAGATACATATTTACTAAATGACCTGTTTACTGAAGAAGAGGTTAAAATTGCTCTCAGAAACTTAAAAAATAATAAAGCTTGTGGCTTAGACACTATAACAAATGAATTTTTGAAGAATGTTTCAGCAGATCTCTTGTCAGTTATTACTAAGTTTTTTAATTTAGTCCTTGTATCCGGCAAAGTACCCGAAGATTGGACAATTGGTGTCATTAAGCCCCTTTTCAAGAATAAGGGTAGTAAGGATGATCCTAATAACTATAGAGGTATTTCCATCCTGAGCTGTTTTGGAAAAGCTTTCACCTGTCTGTTAAACAACCGCCTTACTCATTGTTTTGATGCCAATAACACTATTGGTGAAGAACAAGCAGGTTTTCGCTCCGACCATAGTGTGACTGATCATATTTTTACCCTGAATGCTATAATAGACTTTTTCCTGTCTAAAAAGAAGAGATTGTACTGTGTTTTTGTTGACTATGAAAAGGCTTTTGACCTTGTTAACCGCTCTTTTTTGTGGCAGAAATTGTTAAATTGTGGTGTGCGTGGTAAGATGTTGACGATTGTTCAAGATATGTACTCTAAAGCTAAGTTCTGTGTACAGTGGAACACTAAGTTGTCTGACTTTTTTTCTTGTTCTGCCGGTGTGAGACAAGGTGAGAACTTGTCTCCCCTGCTTTTTTTCCGTATATTTAAACGATCTGAAGAATTATTTTGATCGGGAGTCAGCTCTAAATACCTTAGGACGTGAATCCGAAAATGTAAACTGTGACAACAGTGATATTAACGTTCTGTATGGGTTGTTCATTTTGTTGTATGCTGACGATACGGTTATTTTTGCTGAATCGCCAGAATCCTTGCAGATCGCTCTAGATATTATGGACAGATATTGTAAAGATTGGTTTTTGAAATTGAATGTAACTAAAACAAAAGTAATGATTTTCTCAAGAGGGAAAGTAAGAACAGTTCCGACATTTACATTCAATGGTCGGAAACTTGATATTGTGTATGATTTTCAATACCTGGGTATTAAATTTAGCTACAATGGTAAATTTACTGTTGCACAGAAGAATGTGTATGACCGTGCCTCCAAGGCCATGTTTGCTTTATTACGTAAAACTAGAAAACTGTTTTTGCCTCTTGATGTCCAAATTGACCTCTTTGAAAAAACTGTAGTCCCTATTTTACTTTACGGTTCTGAAGTATGGTGCCCTTACATGTCTGATTTAGCTAACAAATTACAGATACGATTTTTTAAGATGATTTTGAAAGTTGGCAAATCAACACCAACAAACATGGTTTTGGGTGAATTAGGTCAGTTCCCTGTAAGTATTCAAGCGAAATGTCGTATGTTGAATTTTTGGTACAAACTTGCATTTTCTAATCTTCTTCTTCTTGGCGTTCGCAGAGGTTACACAATCAGTCCAGCACTGGTGATAAATGTTGTCGTTTTCTCCAACTCCTGTCGACTGCCGTATAGTTTGGTCTGCAAGGGAGTTGGTGACGGCCACACTTCTTTTCGTTCCTCATCTAGTAAGGGACATCGCTGTAAGATGTGTTCCGCTGTTTGGTCTTCTTGACCGCAGGCACAGGTTGGTGATGGCGCCAGCTTGAACTTTCGGTTCATGTGAGCATTGAGCCTGTTGTGGCCAGTACGCAGCCTGATGAGGTTGACTTGCTGCTCTCTGGACATTGTGTGGTAGTCATCTCTGTTTGTCCTTGGCCTCATCAATGCCTTGATGATTGTCTTCTGCTCACTAAAGCTGACACTGTTTTCAGGTTGGTCTTCCACGGCTCCTTCTTTCGCCAGCTCATCTGCCCTTTCATTTCCTGGTATCCCACAGTGTGCTGGTATCCACTGGAGGACAACTCTTCTGGTTTGTCTGACCATCTGTAATGCTTTGGCCAGCTGTGGGAGTTTGTCGTTCTCTAGGGCCTGAAGGACTGAAAGGGCATCCGAGAGGAAGACAACTTGGTGGCAAGGGTCTGCGGAGTCCTGAACCAAGGAGGCGGCCTGCATGAGAGCTTCTGCTTCTGCTTTATAGTTTGTGCAGTGTTTGCCAGTGGCAACGCTGGATGTAGCTGTATGTCCCCCAGGGAACTGGATGAGAATGCCTGCACCTCCATTGAGCACGGCGTTAGTTGCTGATCCATCGGTGTATACATGGATCCACGCCTCTTTTGGGTACTGTTCGTCGATCAGGGCTAAGGTGAGTGCCTGTCGAGCTGTGTCATTCTGATCTTCTCCTGAGGTAACATGTGGAACACTGGTGCAGATCTGGATGCCTGGTTTCTCTGTTGCCTTGGGGGTTTCCTCTTCTTCTTGAGTCAGAGGTAGAGTGTTCTGTGGGAGGACTTCCCTGTACTGTCGAGAAAGTCTCTTGCTCTCGTGTACAAAACTGCTCCGTTTGAGCCGGTTCTTGGTGAGGTTGCTCAGTCTGTGCTTCATGGGGTGGTCGGGTAGGCACTTGAGCTTCTCGGCCTGTACCATAGTCTTGGCTTCTCTTCTCTGACAGAGGGGTTGGATGGTGGTAAGCTTCTCCATTTCCTTGATGGGCGTGGATTTCATTGCACCAGTGATGAGTCGGAGGGCCTGGTTTTGCACACGGTCAAGGGTCTGCAGGTTTGTCTTGGCTGAGGTTGACCACGCTGTGGAGCCGTACTCGAGGTGGGGTCTGATTGTTCCCTAATATACTGTCTTCAGTATCTTCTCGTTCGCTCCCCAAGTGGTACCTGCCAGCTTCCTGAGTATGGCTAGCTTGCGCCGGGCCTTCGTCTCTGCCTGTGCAATGTGTGGTTTCCAGGTCTGCCGTCTATCAAAGGTGACACCAAGGTACGTTGCTTCTTCATCCTCTCTCAGAGGAGTTCCACCAAGCCTAATGGTTCCGGCTTTCTGCTTTGGCGACAGTGTGAATAGGGTGGTGGAGGATTTCTCCTTGTTGATGGAGACGCACCAATCTTCTGCCCATGCGTTCAGCCTATCTGCCGCTTGCTGCATTCTGTAGGTGGCAGTACTTGCGTGCTCCTCCTTGCACCAGATCACAAGGTCGTCTGCGTAGAGAGCAGCTTTGATCCCCTTGGGCATCTCAGACACCAGATCGTCGATGAAGAGAAGGAAGAGTGTGGGGGAGAGGACTCCGCCCTGAGGGACGCCATGACGAAGGAGGAACTTCTTGCTTTTGGTCTGGTCGACGTTAACTCTTGCCCTGCGGTTATAGAGGTAAGAGCGAATCCACTGGTACATGTTGCTGGACACGCCTTTCCTCAGCAGTTTTACAAGGAGTCCATCTTTCCAGACCTTGTCAAAGGCCTTCTGAAGATCTATCCAGGTGACGAAGACCAGCTTCTGTTCCTGAAAGGCATCTTCAACTTCTTGCGCTAGGTAAGTGACCTGATCTTCAGTGCTGCGGAACTGTCGGAATCCAGCTTGTTCAGGGGCGAGGAGGTTCCTGGATTCCAGGTACCACCTGAGGCGCTCGTTCACAATTCTCTCCAGGGTCTTCACAACACAGCTGGTGAGGCTGATTGGGCGATAGCTGGTGGCCTTCTTTGGATCCTTCCCTTTTTTTAAGATGGGGATCATGATCGCTTCTCCCCAGAGTTGTGGTAGCGATCCTTCTTGCCAGCTGCTGTTGAAGACCTCGAGTAGCTTGTTCTCTGCTGCACTACCAAGATGGGTTAGCATCTCGTTGGTGATGCCGTCTGGGCCAGGGGACTTCTTTGCCTTTGACTTTTTCAGAGCTGAGTGCAGCTCGTGGAGTGTGAGTGGTTGACTCATGGCGTCCACTGTCGACTGTCTGGCAGGTCTCTCTCTTTTCTCTCTTCTTGCTTCTCTCTGTTTCTCGGGGCTAACATGGAGGTTGCTCTCAGCTGCATAGCTTTCAGCAAATTGGTTGGCAGCATGCTTTCCAGTTAGCACCTTCCCGTTCTCTTCTAATGTGATCTTTCCTCTGCCGGTGTTCTCATCATTCAACTGCTTGGTGAGCCTCCAGAGCTTTCTGCCATCCTTCTCAAGGTTCAGAGAGCTTGTTTTCTCTTGCCAGCTTCTCCGTCTTGCCTGTAGCTTCTTTTTGAGAAATTTGGCTTTGGCTTCCTGGAGGCGGATGTTGTTGTTTTGTGACGGGTTGACTTCTGGCATTTTCTAATGG
Source organism: Littorina saxatilis (assembly GCF_037325665.1). NCBI lineage: Eukaryota > Metazoa > Mollusca > Gastropoda > Littorinimorpha > Littorinidae > Littorina > Littorina saxatilis. The sequence continues at coordinate 40,441 of NW_027127383.1, forward strand.
TTCTGACAAACTTTCTTGTGTGACATATCGTTTTTTGTTTAAAATGTATGAATCTGGTGTATACAAGTCAAAATTTTTGCTTTCTGTCCATGGTGTTCTAAATGAGTTAGGCTTTATTGATTTTTGGCACAATCAAACTATCAATAATGTAACGGATGGTGGTTATTTTAATACTTTCAAAGCACTGATGAAAAATAGGCTACAAGACCAATTTGTCCAAACCTGGCATTCAGAAATAAATAACAATGAGTTTTATTATAATTATAGAATGTATAAAGAGAATTTTGAGTTTGAAAAGTACTTGTCCATCCTGCCGGTTAATTTAGCAAACGCTGTTTTAAAATTTAGAACACTGAATCATAAATTGCCTATACAAAAAGGTAGGACTCTTGGTATTCCCAGACAAGACAGAATCTGTCACAAATGTTTATCAGGTGACCTTGGGGACGAGTTCCATTATATTTTTGTATGTCCTTTTTTTTTACCAATTATAGAAAACAGTTGTTACGGTGCTATTATTATGCCCGCCCCAATTCAGTTAAATTCAGAGAGCTTTTTTCCACTACAAAAAAGAGTTTATTGCTAAAACTCGCAAAGTTCATGACACTTGTCATGGACTGTTTGAGAAGCGCGTAAAATTTAATTATCTTTTAGCTTTATACTCCGTTATCTGTTTTGTGTTGTTTGTAATAGTATTTTTGTCCTTATGTTAACCCACCCATCACCCCCCCCCCTCTCCCTTCCCCCCATTTCCCATAGTAAAGAAATGTATGTAATCACTTTGCACTTGTAGTGTTTTATTATTATTAGTATTATTATTATTATTATTATTTAAGTTATTGAGACATCCCAGTGCACTAAGGGATTTATAGAGCAAATCGAGAAAATTCATTATTGAACGAAGCGCATAGCGCTGAGTTCAATAATTATTTTCGAGATTTGCTCTATAAATCCCTTAGTGCACTGGGCTTGTTTCAATAACGATATTGTCAGTACCGCCATAGAAAAAAGAAGATTCCAAACGCACACTTTTCCACGCGCATTTGAATAGGCATAACTGTGTGGTCAGGTCGTGTACAGTAAGATCTACTTTTGTGTGGGCCGGTGTCTCAAGTGTGTCGTGCTTTCGTCACACGCATTTTAATTTATGTTGGTAAATTCCAGTGTAGCGTTATAGCTGAACAGTGATGATCTTTCAGAGAGACCTCATTTGAACTCGGAGAAAGGACTGTGCTCTTCATTATTCGCGATTCGAAACCTTCAGTCGAGCGTCGATGGATTGACTGTGCGGAGTGACTCCCCTTGAATTGACTACCCCACGAAGGACTCGACAGTTCGCACATTTTCAAAATAAATGTGGCATATATCTCGTGTTGTATCTTCACTCATCGGGGAGTCTGATACTAAATATGAACGGTAAGAATGCTCTGAACCCTACACGTATTATATCCCCATCGTTTTTTCGTTCACATTTGCCCAACATGTTAATTTGCTGAGCGGGGTTTATGTCGTCTGCTACTGCTAGGCTAGAACAATCGAACCACTGCAGTCTGCACTGTCACTGAGTCTGCACGAATAAGGCAGAATTATATGGTAAGAACGTTCTGAACCCTACACGTTTTCGATTACGATTGTTCTTGCCTTGAAATAATAATTCGGAAACCATTCATTTACTGAACTGATGCAGTCGTATTTCAGGTTAGTCTGCTAGAGTCGATCAGTCTTCCAAATGCTGTGTACGTTATCAGAATAACACTTGTGTTTTCTGTTAGCCGCTGGGAATTGTATACTAACTCATCATTTGGTAATGTGGATGATAAGTTACATGCCACTAACACGGCATATTATGAGAAGAATCTATGCAAGTCAGCAAAAATGAGATGAAATACAGCGGCTTCTATTTTTAGATCAGTGCCACTGTGGCACAGGCACATGCAATCTGTCAGAAAAAAAACCCCACTTCTGCTTTAATTGAGAAGCAGGGAATTTATGGTCATTTGGTATTGTGGAGAATATAAGCTACATGTCATTAATTAATTCTGAGGATGAGAGTACAGTCTCGCTTTGGCAAAGGGCGTAAGAATACGCTCTGTGGAAAAGTTAGCGCACTCTTGGAGTGCGCTAACAGATTTAAGCGCATCGCCATTAGCCAATCAACTGGTTCACATCAGTCATGTGACACCAGTACTTACTGACAATTATTATTATTATTATTATTATTTATTATTATTATTATTGTTGAATTGTTTCTTGTATTGTTTTTGCTCTCCCTCACCCCTCAACTCCCTTTTTTGTACATAGTCTGATTTCTTTTTGTTTTAGTTCCTTTTATTTGGTGTTGAATGAAATGTGTTTTTATTGTGTTTTTTTAATTTTCCATGTACCCTCACGGGGTTTTATTGGAATAAAACTTGACTTGACTTGACTTGTGAATGTGTACACATATATTTATTTCCTATTTTCAGAAGATAATGACAAATAATTAAAATTCAGCTTCAGCATCCAGATTTTGTCGATATTTTGTGCAGTTAAATGTCACTACACACAACCTTTTAGTGTCTCATAAAGGGAAATACAAATGAACAGTCCCCACAATTGGGGTGCTGTACCATGAAAGTTTGAAACCCCTCTTTTAAAAACCTTTACAATTCAAGATCTCCCCTATTTTAAGACCTTGGGTTTCAGATGTTTAGGTCATAACCTCTGCAAATGTACCTTCATTGTAAGACTTCTGGCTTTTTAAGACCTTATTTTCTCAGATTTTGGGGGGTCGTAAAAGGGGGTTCCACTGTATTCTAAAATATGAATTCTTGTTTACTGTTTAAACTACACCCATTTGCTCTTTGTAAATGAAGGATATTTTTCAGATTGAATCATGATTATTTCTGCCTCCATACTGATCTTTATAATATATATGACATATTGGCGAGCAGATTCCATGATCATGCTAAAAATGTAGGAAGTCATAATTATGATGTTTAGGTTTTAGAATTGTGTATGCCTTGCAGTTCAAATTCATGTCTGCCTTCCTGTTCAATTGTTTAAAAATCAAGACAATCCCTGAGACACATTTTCCAACCACATGTCACACAGCAGTTCTGCTTGAAACATCAGAATCGAATAGTATACCAAACAGGCCTTTATGCGGTTTAGCACTTGACTACTGCTGCTTCAATACCACCTGTGCAGAACATTTTTTAGAGATACAGTGGAGCCCTTCTTTTAAGATATTACAAACTCAATTAAAGATCAAAACTTGACTAAATGTAAAAAGCAATATGTGTTAGAATGGAGGTTATAAACAGAAATCTGAGAAAGTAATGTCTTAAAAGACAAATATTTAGAATAAAAGGCGGGGGGGGGGGGGGTGGCAAACTTAGGTTTTACTGTTCAATGCATGGGTAAACTGGGCATTCATTCCAAGTACCTAAAGATGTGTAACTGGCACTTTTGCTCATCGGTAGTCCTGGAACACATTTTTACACAGTGCCACTGGTCAGTGTGTCAGAATGCCAACAATCTGGAAAGCCTATGCCTACAAGTAAACCCCCCCCCCCACCACACACACACACACACCTTTTACTCACACCTGCACCCCATTACATAGATGAATAGATTACAAATACTATTCTTTTACTTTTTATTTTCAAACTTTTTCTTGCATTTGGTTCATGTTTATTATTTGAAGTTTGATTCTGAATCAAGCGTCTTTAATGATGGATGGTTTTCTGTGTATGCTCCAGGACTTCAAGGCACTGGTGCTTGATGACAGCAGGCTCCCACTGGCCCACACACAGAGAAGAGATTGGAGGTGCCCTCGCCCTGGAAGAAGAAGAGGATGGGAATATCAATAAAACAAAACGATACGCAACATTCACACAGCTTACATTGTGGACATACATATTTGGCTATTTGGGTGAAGGTGTAAGAGTCGCCATGTGCAGTTGCTGTGTATGGGTCATAGGAATGACAATTTAGATCCAACTGGCCAGTACACTGACTTTCGTCCTAGTCGCCTGTATTGAAGTACATTGTGGTGTTATATGAAGTACATTTCGTTGGGGGTTGGTGTAACCATACTCTGTATTTAGCACCGTTCTGAATTTGTGTATGTTTTATCTCTCAAAGCACATTGTTTTTTGCTTTTTGTATGTACCATAAACTACCTTTTCAGCGCCCGCAGTACCTAGTTAACGCCCATCCTCCAACATTTGGATCAGTGTCGTCAATATATTTTGTGTGTGTGTGTGTTTTTTTTTAAATGATGTGCACAGTTCTGCACCCTGTAGTGACATTGTCATTCTAGGGAATGCTGAAAGACAACTATAATGTTTATTTGATACTCTGGTCACTGGAGTATCTGCATAGCCATGTGAAAAGAAGATGGAGATGAGAGAGCGTCTTCGGAAGTTGAAGAGGTCTGATTTTAGTGATTTAAGGGAGCATGTGAAACGACCAGTGTTTGGTTACGCCATTTCCTATGGATTGGATCAGTATCAATGACTGACTGACTGACTATTTACTTTGTGGTTTGTAGGATGTGTGTTCATTCACTCTCAGTGAATTTTTTGTTGGGTTTTTAGTGGGTTTTTTCTTCTGTTTAGACACGTGCATACCAGGCGAAAGATACTTACAGGGTGACTAATTGTGCACAGATACATCTCCTATTAAAATGTTCACACCAAGATACCAAATATCACCATTTCTAACGAGGAACTGATCCTGCACAGGCACAGTACCTAGTAAACGCCCCACCCCCTACTTTGGGCAAAATCTGTGCATAAAGCGGATGGACACTTAAAAGGCAGTTTACAGTACTAATATTTTTCCTCATTTTAATTTCTAGTCTCAGTATAGTTTCGTGTAGGTATTGGGATAATTGGAGTTGCAGGTATATATACATGTGATTTCACTTGCAATTCTTTGCATAAAATAAACTCAAATGAGCAGACATAAAGGTGCACCTACAATGTTTGTGACAGTTTGCTGTAAAACAATTTCCTTGGTAGATGGAGGGCATTGTGGGGACCAGATGTGTAGACCGTGGGATTATATCGACTTGGGGGTTCTGGCTTGTAGAAAACTTCCCTGCTGCTCCGCCTTTTGGGGACGAACTTTGTGTTCAGTGATGTGTGCATAGCACTTTGCAACGTCAACCTCCACTGCAAACCATCTTTGTATTGTAGACACTATATTGTACCTGCAGAGAAAGATCACTTTTAGCTGTGCAGTGGAACCCTCATTTACAGCCCCCCCCCCCCCCCCCTTCTTTAAGATCCTGGTTTTTTTTTTTTTTCTGTTTATAATCTCTGTAAATTTACTCCCCCTGTTTAAGACGTAGCTGATTTTCTCAGAATTGTACAAGTTCCACTGTAGTATTTCCCTCTGCAGCATTATTGTCAGTCAAAAGGGATACACAATCTGGCACAAAGAACAGCTGACATGAACAATTAAGTCTGGGGAAGGGTCCTGAAAGTATCTTGATTAATGCGTTGAATTGACAGGTCTAGTAAACCTTGTGCAGACAAATTATGTGTTAAAGAGTGCTCGTTGACATGTTGCAGTCGTCGCGATATAACCTTCGTGGTTGAAAACGACGTTAAACACCAAATAAAGAAAGAAAGAAAGAACATGTTGCAGCAAGCCAAGCCATAATTATACCCTGTTGAAGTAATACAAATCATGGGTGTGGGTTATATTAGTTCACATCTTTTATAGGATTCAAATGCAGAATTCTAAGACTTGTTTCTGAAAATGTGTACATTTACATTTAAGATTATACATGGAATAAAACTGACACTGTTCTCGACAATTGAGTATGTTTTTGTGTGCGCATGTTGCTTAGTTTATTGATAATAATTGACTGTTGGTCAAGTTGTAACCACGAGTTTTGTAGCAAAGGTGCAATGATACAAATAGACAGAAGATAATCAGATAATAAGACACTGGGCTGCAAATTGCTTTCAATTGTCATTGTATTTATCTGTAAAATCATCATGATTTCCATGGCATGTATAATGCAGTGGAACCCCCCTTTTAAGACCCAAATTTAAAACTCCCTCCTTTTTAAAACCTTGTTTTCTCACATTTTCTGTTCATAACGTCTGTAAAATTACCCCCATGTTAAGACTCATTCCTTTTTAAGACTTGATTTTCTCAGATTGTTTGAGGTCTTAAAAGGGGGGTGCCACTGTCGTTATAATGCATCTTCAGAAATTGAAGACACATGCTGCAGTTTTGTTATAACAATGAAGAAGAAAAATACTGTTTCTAAACGTTTACAGTGTCTTATCCTCAAACTACATCTTTTTAAAGACTCCATAACTTGTAATCACTCAACAATTCCTCTCTGTATGGCTGCAGTTCAAGTAAACCAGAAATGGTAAACCATTGCCACACTCAAGGAATTGGTTCCTGGCAACTTATGTCGGGTGCGCAGCCTGAGAGAGACACGACAGAGATAGTTGCTCAAGATAAAAGATAAGCTTGACTTACACCAAAATTATGAACATTTAAACTCACCTTACTGATCTTTTTGTCTGAAATATGTTATGCCATTATTGCCACACATTGCAAGAATGTTTGATGTCCGGGTGCTTGGTCCCTGAAAATGTCAGAAAATTGTTATAGTAATTATAGCAACATCTACAACCACTAAGTGTAAACCAAAGGCTGGCCAATTACATAGTTCTACAGCAACATCAGTTCTGAACATGAAGCTTTGAACATGCACAGCGACACTTAAAATGGCAGTCAAAAAAGAAAGGATGAATGAAATTCTGCCACATTTAGTGTTTGCTTCAATGAACACTGAGGAAGAATGTGTTCTTCATTAAAAGTAACCCTTTCACAAAGCTTTACCAATAAACTTCAATCATAGTTCTTACTGCACAAAAAAACTCATACCACTGACAATATAAAATGTCAGTTATAAATAACATGTTCTGTTGCACAACCTCCAAAGACTGCAAAGAAACAACTGCCCATAAAGCGTTAAAATATCAGTATCACGTGTGCTGACTGACCCTACTTTTTTCCATCTCAATTTTTTTTAGGGGGATTACTCACAGACTGGCTACTCTGTCAGTCTCTGTCTCATATATAGTGCACCACAGGAGCTTGTATTCAACCGCCGGTCGATCATTATTTACTTCTGCATGTTTAATTACCCTTACTACGATGATCGACCGGCGTTTTGATACACGCTCCTGTGCAGTGCACAGACACACACGCACCGTAGTTGCAAACACACACACTGACACTGTGTCCGTGTTCAAACAAAAACAGGAAAACTGGACACATTCGGCCGCTTCATTGATCCTTCATTCGCACTACACACAAGCAGACACACATACAACACGGCAGCAAAATGTGTCCAGGTCTTTCCAAAGTATACACGACAACACTCGCTTTATTTAATACTTACAACTCCAGTAGCAGGATATCTGTATCTGTATCTGTAGGTTACGTCGCTAGCATCCTGAACGGTAAAACACTCAGTTGAATTCAGCTTTCCGTCTGCTTGCTGATGAAAACTTTGCATTTCGTGCGCCGAGCGTGTCTTTCTCGTGATTCTGTGTCGTTCGGAGTCAGTCAGCTGCTTTCTGAACCAATTGGAGTCGATTTCTTACTGAAACTTGCGGGCTTGTCCCACTGAGCGAATATCCCATCCGCCATTGTTTTGAGTCGTCATGCTAACGGCACGCGCTCGCGACGAAAACCAGTCTATGACGGCCAATTTTAATCTTCAAATGGTGGAGAGCAGACGTAAAAAAAACTCATTTTAATTTAATCATTTAGCATAGGCTACTTGTGGTGCTTTATTGAGCAAACCGGGCCAGGTGCGTCTTAATTAAGGTACACTAGATTCCCCAAAATCTTCAAATCGGATTCGACAAAAAAAAACTCTCCAAAATGGCGGCACGGACACTATATCTTTAAAACAACCTCTGAAAATTAAAACTATAAAAATTATGATCAAAATGAAATTTTCGAAATCAATTTAAAAACACTTTTATCTTATTCCTTGTCAGTTCCTGATTCCAAAAACATATAGATATGATATGTTTGGATTAAAAACACGCTCAGAAAGTTAAAACGAAGAGAGGTACAGAAAAACCTGCTATCCTTCTCAGCGCAACTACTACCCCGCTCTTCTTGTCAATTTCACTGCCTTTGCCACGAGCGGTGGACTGACGATGCTACGAGTATACGGTCTTGCTGAAAAATTGCATTGCGTTCAGTTTCATTATGTGAGTTCGACAGCTTGACTAAATGTTGTATTTTCACCTTACGCGACTTGTTACATTTCGTCAAGTTTTGACTAAATGTTATAACAGAGAGGGGGAATCGAGACGAGGGTCGTGGTGTATGTGTGTATGTGTGTGTGTGTGTGCGTTTGTAGAGCGATTCAGAGTAAACTACTAGACCGATCTTTATGAAATTTGACATGAGAGTTCCTGGGTATGACATCCCTGGAATTATTTTTCAGTTTTTCGATGAATGTCTTTGATGACGTCATATCCGGCTTTTTGTAAAAGTTGAGGCGGCACTGTCACACCCTCATTTTTCAATCAAATTAATTGAAATTTTGGCCAAGCAATCTTCGACGAAGGCCGGACTTCGGTATTGCATTTCAGCTTGGTGGCTTAAACATTAATTAATGACTTTGGTCATTAAAAATCTGAAAATTAAAAAAAAAATTATAAAACGATCCAAATTTACGTTCACCTTATTTTTCATCATTTTTTTTATTCCAAAAACATATAAATATGTTATATTTGGATTAAAAACAAGCTCTGAAAATTAAAAACAATTAAAATTATTATCAAAATTAAATTTTTGAAATCAATTTAAAAACATTTTCATCTTATTTCTTGTCGGTTCCTGATTCCAAAAACATATAGATATGATATGTTTGGATTAAAAACACGCTCAGAAAGTTAAAACGAAGAGAGGTACAGTAAAGCGTGCTATGAAGCACAGCGCAATCGCTACAGCGCCAAACAGGCTCGTCACTTTAACTGCCTTTTGCACTAGCGGCAGACTACGTTCAATTTCATTCTGTGAGTTCCACAGCTTGACTAAATGTAGTAATTTCGCCTTACGTGACTTGTTACTTCTTTAATTGATATTCTTACAATTCTAAAACGTATTATCTTTAGATTAAACCCTCCCATGGACGAGGGTTGGATGTAAAAAAGCACCTGTTTGCTTATGCCATTACCCTCGATAATAAAAAGTTGGTCATTGTCATTTGTCATTCTCTCTCTCTCTCTCTCTCTCTCTCTCTCTCTCTCTCTCTCTCTCTCTCTCTCTCTCTCTCTCTCTCTCTCTCTCTCTGCCTCTCTCTCTCCATCTCTCTCTCTGCCTCTCTCTCTCTCTCCCCCTCTCTCTCTCTCTCTCTCTCTCTCTCTCTCTCTCTCTCTCTCTCTCTCATTTAAGGAAAGATTATATTTTTTTAGCCAAACCGCATTGCATTCTATGCATTTTTCTGGATTCTGTTTACATTTGGGATGATATAAAGAAAGCAAATGAATGTTGAGGTAATCTGCCGCAAGATCCCGTGAACAGTTTTATTTACTATAAATATCCCATGTCCATTAACTGTGCCAATATAAGAAGAAAAAATTGAGGTGCGTCCCTGTTGTGGGGAATCACCCATATGCAGACAATTATCATACATTGTTACGACCATATCCATCTCATTATTCCATGAAGTCAACATGCATGCTCCTTATCCTGGAAGCAACCATCTAAAGCCGAACCATCCGTCTCCAGGAACGAAAGCCTTGCTGGAGCTGAAGGCCACAAAGGTCAATTTAGCGTTGCAAGCGACACGGGATAAATTACCAGCAGAGCAACATTTGTCACGGCCGCGATGCGGTCAAATTCCCCGGACACATAATGAACACCTGAACAAATCAGAAGAGATGCATTTAAAGCTCTGTCAGACCTGCTGTGTAATTTTCAATCAAACCAAACCCTGCCTGGGCATCGAACAAAATGGAGGAAGAAAACACTATCTGTCAGGAAAGAGAAACCACTGGCAGCGTCAGGCGGAGATTACCTAACTCGCTGTTCCACAAGTTGTTTCCTCCCACGATTGTAATCGAATAAATACATTCAAAGAAAGAAAAACACCACATTTATTTCAGAAAACTGAAAAGGATAGACTGCCAGTTGGTGAGGGAATATTGTCAAGATATACACTTACCGAGACGTATTTACCAGAAAAGCAACAAAGTAGAATGTCTTATTTGGCTGAGAGACGGTGTGACCTAGATCTGTTACAATGCAATCATCACCGCCTTACAACCTTCTTCGTATTTTGTTCCTTCTTTATTCATCTTCATGTATATGATTTCATATTATATACACGCTGGCTAATGTTACAGTAAGAACAATACAGACCATACCTCTCTGACTTCTCTGGGCCTCTGTACTCTACTTTTAACAAGCTTAGTACAGTTCCTCTCGGTATATAGTCAAGTTAAGGACCTAACATGCCATGGAAAGTTTGATTGAAACGACTCGGACATTAATGCTTTGAGTTTATTTACCTGACTTGCATGGTATGGTGACAATATGCTTCTAAAAAAAGAACTAATTACCTGGTTGGCTATTTTATCAAGGGTTGCTTTGTTGGCTTCCAATTTCTGAATGTAGCTGTCGATTATATCAGTTGGTTCCATACCGGTGCCAACAAACACCTTCCTGTAAAACAATTGTAATAAAGGCCTTAGTCACACAATTTGGAGAGAACAAAATTAGAAAATCCCAAGATCGGTGTTAATGATGACCGTACAGGTTACCCCCCCCCCCCATCCAACCCCATCCCCCCCCCCCCCAATCGTCTGGAGGCGTCTGTCTCCCGTCCAAAATCGTTCCGAGAACATGTGTAATACCAGTTGCAACTGTGTTGTTGCAGCTAATAATGGTTAACATTACGTTGCTAGACGGCTGTAGGTGCTTCCAAGCTAAGCTTGGCAATGTCCCACAGTTAAAATAATCAAATTGTGACAAGTATTTGCATTAACACGTGTGTTTACATCAGAAGGATACAAAGCAAGATGTTAAAAAAGTGTCTCACGTTTGCTTCTTCAACAGGAAAACGATTGCAGAGACGGTTACAGCGAATACTGCTACACATCCCACTGAAGCAAAACAATCGCACATGTATTGCATGTTACAAAATAAATAATTCATGAACTTCATAATCATTGATCTTTACAGTTCACCGTTGTTATGGTGCTGATCCCTGCAATTTACAAACCAGCATGTCATCATTAACAATTTGCACACTGTAAATCTTGTTGCCAAAACAGTGGCATACACCGCTTATACCAGCATCGCTTGGGAAATAGTAACATGAAAAAAGCTAGCCGTGTCTTAGATTGGTGGAAATGATCATTGGAACACACCCATATACACCAAAGGGGCAAGATTGCAAAGTTATAAATCAGAAGTGCGAAGATATATTGAGCAGATCGAGAAACAACTGTTAAATGAAGGATACTCGTTGTTGGAATTGATCGTACGAAAGAAACAAATTCAAGTTTTACTTAAATGTGTAGTGATATAGACTGAGCAAAATGAAACATTTCGCAATACATTTTGCAACCCAACTGAATCATTAATTACTATGTAATTTCATTTAAACTTTCTATGCCATTTAAGCGCTTCGGCTGGCCTCGTATTTCTTGGATCATGCCATCCCTGCTGTTGCAGGTATCGATTGCGGGAGGTTTTGCTTCGTGAGGGACAAAAAGACAAAACATTGCTGTATTTTAGAAATGAAAGCAGGATAGTATACCGACATCGCAGACGTACTTTGGGTTAAAATGAGGATTATTAGAGGTATTTGTTAAGATATTATGCATTCAGAGAAGTTTTAAAATCTGTCACATGTTTGTTGATTTAATTTGTTTTGAATCATGATCAGCTCAACCTGTTCTGGACATAACATTAATGTGACAGTCTTCTTGATGGTAATAGTTGCCAAGTTGGGCCTATTAGGAATCATAGTGGATGCATCAACTGGTCCCTTACGATTTTTGTCAGTTCGATTTCGAGGGTACCCTTAGTTATTAGAGTAAAGGTCATATGACCTCTGCAAAAGAGCATCTTTGATCAAAAAGGTGTACCAGATAGCCAAGTTGAGTGCCTTAAATTGCAGAGAAAATCTTAAATAAAAGGCATGGACAATAATGCTTTATTTGGGGTTCGCTAAGTTTATTTAAAGATATATTGTCTAAGCCGCCATTTTGGAGAAATTTCTGACGATTTGGACCTTAAAAAGGTCAAAGGACATTCGTTGTACTGTGATTTAGAAACACGTTCAATGATTAGCTCAAAAAGGCTCCGAAACTTCGCCAAATAATTAAATTAATTTTATTCAGCGAGCGATTTGCATCGCCTAGCTCTCCTGTTCCGGTCATCATCATTATTTATGTAGTTTTCATAGATACCAATGCGTCAATGTTTTCTCTCACGAAAGCCGAGTTTCGTAGTTCAGCTCATCTAAATACACTCTGCTCTCAGTGTAGACAATGTTGTATATCACCACCCATTTCATCTGCCTATGCGTTTACCTGTATGGAAAAGAACATCTCGCCGCTTGGGCACATACAACATTCTCGTTGTTTCATGTTCAAACATATTTAACAGGGTTAATTCTGCAGACTAACAGAGGTGTCCGTAACAAAAACAGTAACATTGGTAAACAGCTTAATTTAAGCAACAACAACAACATATTTTCACTTGATGGGGGATACGAGAGAGAGAGAGAGAGAGAGAGAGAGAGAGAGAGAGAGAGAGAGAGAGAGAGAGAGAGACAGACAGACATACAGACAGACAGACAGAGACAGAGAGAGGGGGGAGAGAGAAAGAAAGAGAGAGAGAGAGAGAGAGGGAGAGGGGGGAGAGAGAGAGAGAGGGGAGAGAGAGAGAGAGGGTGAGAGACAATGACAATGACACATTCTTTATTTACGAGGGTAGTGGCATAAGCAAACAGGTGCTTTTTTACATCCAGGCCTCGCCCATGGGAGGGTTTAATCTAATGATAATACATTTTAAAAATGTTGGAATATCAATTAAATAAGTAATAAAAACAAACGATGAACAAGCAAACGATTAACAGACTAAAAAAAAAAGAGGGAGAGAGAGAGAGAGGGGGGGGGGGAAGAAAGAGTGAGAGAGGAAGAGAGAGACACAGAGAGAGAGAGACAGAGAGAGGGGTAGAGAGTGAGAGGGAGAGAGAGAGAGAGGGAGACAGAGAGAGGGAGAGAGAGAGTGAGAGGGAGAGAGAGGGAGAGAGAGAGACAGAGAGGGAGATGGAGAGAGAGAGAGAGAGAGAGAGAGAGAGAGAGAGAGAGAGAGAGAGAGAGAGAGAAATCTTACCACAAATGAATACAAATGTTTGCGTGGCTAAGAGGTCTTGCTCGTCACCAGGTGCTGAAAAAGGAATGTCAAACAAGAACAGGAATGGTATGTGCAGTCAGATCCCCTTTAATGGGAAAGTCAAAAGGGCATGAATGCCAGATTTCTAGTAAGCGAGATTGCTTTTATCCAGTCAGTATTTATATGAAAGTTATTTGATTTTCCTTTTTATACCGGGTAAAAAGAAGAAAAGATGACAATAGTAATCCAATAGATTATTCTTTAAAAATTCGTTTTTAAGCAGGTTGTTTGCTCCAATGTAGAATTGTTGCCTGTTCTTTTTCCTCTGTATTAGAGCATTTCATAATGTGGGGACTAAGACCTGAAAATCTTTTAGTGCATGAGATTTGTGTTCAACTTTCTCAATAATTTCAAATTTCTTCTTCGGGAAAAGCGATGCCCGCTTGTTTCTGTCAGCCTTTATTAGGATAGGGGAGTACCGCCTGTGAAATAAATTCCTTAACTAAGCGCCTTTTTTCCGTGTGACCGCTAAACTAAAACGTGAAGAATGATTTATTAAGGAGATTTATTATAAGATGCGAAAAAAGCATTTAATTGTAAAACAATGATGTCAAGCGGCTCTCCTTACCGAAGTTAATTTGAGAGCACTCTGATGCTATTGTTGCCGTGATTGCAGGGTTTCCACTCGAATCCAAACACTGTGGTACACAGTTCCACCCTGAATTTTCGTGCAGATTCCTTGCGGCTTTGATGTTGTAGACTAGCGTTACATAAGTTGCATTCTTTTCCTGACACCCACAGCCATTCGCATTGATGTTGTTATTACAAGCGGTGTCAATGTCCTTGACTGTGCAACCAAGATTAGCGTTTCCGCCTTTGACGATTTTAAACTCCGCAGTGTCGTTGTAAAAGCTGCATACCGAAGGAGAAGGACTGAACTTGTTGAGAGGAATAGTGCACACCAGCTGTTCAACTCCTCCATCATTCCATTCACTTGGACACGTTAAGTCGAAATCATCCGCACAGGTAACTGAAACCAATATGAAAAGTATGGACAATTTGCAATGACAACTTTCGTTCCAAATTCCCTACCATACAGCACTAGCACTTGATTCTAAGCAACGTAAAGGCAAAGTCATTCCCCTGTAAACATTTCGACTCACAATCTCAGATCCTGACAGGGTTTTACATTCCACGCACAATAAGAAAACAGGATTCTACGTCTTTTTTGCGTCCTGTGAACATTTATAGTTTGTTAGTTTCCATCTGAAAAGACTACATATTTACATAAAGTGAACTTTGGAATAAATATAATATTCCAGCACACTGGAAATCGAGCCTACCTTACACTAGTAGCATGTAAGAAATTAGTTAAACAAATGCAGTTGACAATCTGTACGGGAAGAAATTATCGCTGCTGATATATGGTATGTACCCGAGTGGAGGGATTGTAGAAACCGATGTTAACGTGAGTATTGAAATAGATTAGACATGAGTAGACGTGTCATCAACAAGTCATATTAATTACAAAAAAACAAACATTTTCAGCGGGTTTGATTTTATGGATGGAGAAGCTTGACTAAACTGCGAAAACAAAGTCTGGACCCTAACTAAGAATGAACTGGTTGTAATTACGCATGATTGATTGTTTTCTGATTGATTTTGCCGGAAGTTGCCATTGTGCATAGGTAGGCAACTCCAGTAAACCATTCACAAGAGTGAAGACTCTGTTGTTGTCATTAGTTGCAAAACCATTTGGAAGACGTGATCAGGCGAAAGCAGGAGAGAAAAGTACATCCTGCATTTCAGTGATAAGTTTGTGTACCTACAAACGTAACAGGTCGCAATAATGAATAGATGATCACATATTTCGTTAGTGTCCTGCTTCCTGTCGTAGGAACGGGCATATATCACATGCCAACAAAAGGGTATTTGCTCATGTTAAGGTTGTACAAGAGTTTCCTTCCGAAGAACAATGGCATGTTCCAATTACAAACAACAGAAAACAATACAGTTCGGTAATTACGACCAGTTCGATTTTATATAAAATCGAGCCAACCAAAAATATCCTTCTGTAATGTAACTTCTCAATGACGTCATTCACACACGCACACACACACACACACACACATACACACACACACACACACACACACCTCCCTTTCAATTACCGGTCCTGCGCATTTGAAATTGTAAAAAGAATACCGGTTAATTTCTGAAACCCCCATTTCACTTTCCAGTTTACCGGAAAATATTTATTCCAAAATTCACTTAATTTTAATTGGCAGTATTTCCAGATGGAAACTTACAATCTTCAAATGTTCACACGATAAGATAAGACTCATATTGTGCACGTTGAATCCTGGTGGGTTTTATTTCCGCTCGAACAGAAATGTTGACGTGCACAGGCCGCTCATGACATAACCGACGCATTCATGATTTCCTGGGGTATCTTCTATATCTTGTTCACTAATAACTGACGGGAATGGTACCCAAATTAATACTTACCCTTTCCTGCAATGACCAGAAGAAGCGCTCCCAATTTTGTTAGAAAGAAAAACATTGTCATACACAGTTGCTCTTCAAATGCAATTGTGTTTCTGCAGCTTACTCAACACAATTTGTTGAATCCCAATTGTATCTTTGGTTTGATTGTACTGCTCAATAAACCACATGCAGCCGCACACACTGCGGCCTCTCTCTGCGAAGGTGGTGTCTGATTGAAGTGCGCAATTTAACTTGCAATCGTTTTTGTTGTATCAGATGTTTTGGTGGACGCCATATCGCCGGGTTGGAGTGGTTGTTCTTTTATCTACTACCCTAAAGAAGAAAAAACATATTCATCAGCGCCTTCTACAATTTATGGAGGGACGACCTCTTTTCAACCAGTTCCAGTCGGGACTTTGACCTAACCACACATGCCATACATCTCTCACTTCTAATTATGTGATACTTAAATACCTGCTGTTAATCAAAACTGCGTTTGTTGTTCTTCTTCTGCGTTGGATGTTCATGAACTCGACACACACACTCAATGTGCTACTTCGTAGAATGGCTGTACTGGGTATATTACGACAATTATAAATCGATAATACCATTCATTGTGAGAGACTATATACCGCGCAGTGGGGCTATATATGTGTCATGGTACCTTTGTCTGTTTAGAAGATTTGTCATATCAAACCGAGTGTCTACCAGACGGAAAAGTCAACAACAAAAAGAAAGAAAAACAAGTCGCGTAAGGCGAAAATACAATATTTAGTCAAGTAGCTGTCGAACTCACAGAATGAAACTGAACGCAACGCAACGCAGCAAGACCGTATACTCGTAGCATCGTCACTCCACCGCCCGTGGCAAAGGCAGTGCACGTGGAATTGACAAGAAGAGCGGGGTATTCGTTGCGCTGAGAAGGATAGCACGCTTTTCTCTACCTCTCTTTGTTTTAACTTTCTGAGCGTGTTTTTAATCCAAACATATCATATCTATATATTTTTGGAATCAGGAACCGACAAGGAATAAGATGAAAGTGTTTTTAAATTGATTTCGAAAAATAAATTTGGATAATAATTTTTATATATTTAATTTTCAGAGCTTGTTTTTAATCCGAATATAACATATTTATATGTTTTTGGAATCAGCAAATGATGGAAAATAAGATAAACGTAAATTTGGATCGTTTTATAAATTTTTATTTTTTTTTACAATTTTCAGATTTTTAATGACCAAAGTCATTAATTAATTGTTAAGCCACCAAGCTGAAATGCAATACCGAACCCCGGGCTTTGTCGAAGAGTACTTGACCAAAGTTTCAACCAATTTGGTTGAAAAATGAGGGCGTGACAGTGCCGCCTCAACTTTCACGAAAAGCCGGATGTGACGTCATCAAAGACATTTATCAAAAAAATGAAAAAAACGTTCGGGGATTTCATACCCAGGAACTCTCATGTCAAATTTCATAAAGATCGGTCCAGTAGTTTAGTCTGAATCGCTCTACACACACACACACACACACACACACACACACACACAGACACACACACGCACACACACACGCACATACACCACGACCCTCGTTTCGATTCCCCCTCGATGTTAAAATATTTAGTCAAAACTTGACTAAATATAAAAATGACAGTCATTCCTCGTTTTCCTCGTGCATATCAAACCGTGTGAGGGACTGACCTAAATCATTTACTGAACCAAACGAACACTGACAGACCCTTCGAAGTTGCAATACAGCTTGGGGACAAGCATAGGCACAAGACACCGGTTTGAAAAAATCACCAGTGTCTTTACCCCCCCATATGTGACCCTCCACCACGAAATGAGTCGCATGTCACTTTTGCATGATTTTCATATTTTTACATTTTCCTAAAGAGTTTGTTATGCTCTATCCAGTGGTGAAAACCGTTTTAGAAAAGAGCAAGAACTGTTTGAGTTATAAGCCTGTGACTAAGGTGACCCTCACACTGTTATCATACACTCCCCGGACTTATATTAAGCCTAGTACAGAACCGCGCGAGGTGACATGCGACTCATTTCGTGGTGGAGGGTCACATATCATGTTCAAAAAACGGTACTATAAAGACAACCAAACATGTTTTTGCTTTGTTACGTTATCTTGCAAGCGCAGTGGTTATCGAACCAGCTGTGGTAAGAGTCGATAGGTCGTAGCAGAGACATGCTCTGGTCGTAGGTTCAAGTGAACTCCAAAAAAACAAAAATAGTTGTATTTTCAAGAGGTAAAATACTAAAATTGCCATTATTTAAATATAAAGATGAATTAGTTGAGGTCGTGTTTGGTTTTCAATATTTGGGTTTACTTTTTAATTATAAAAATAAGTTTGATAAAACACAAAATTGGTTATATGATAAGGCCTCTCGAGCAATGTTTAGTTTGTTAAAGAAGTGTAGAAAATTGTCGTTTTCCATAGATATTCAAATTGAATTGTTTGATAGAATAGTTGCACCGATTATGTTATATGGCTGTGAAGTATGGGGCCCAAATTTGGTCAATTTAACAACGAAATTGCAGCTTCGTTTTTATAAGATTGTTTTGAAATTGAGAAAGTCGACCCCAACGTGTATGGTATTAGGCGAATAAGGCAAATTTTCACTAGATGTCCTAGTTAAAAATAGAATATTTAGTTTTTGGTTTAAATTGGTGGATTGTATTAATAGTAATAAGTTTTCAAATGTATTGTACCGTTTTTTGCATCGCCTCTATGTAACAAATATATATGAAGCACCCTATTTAAAACATGTTGAAACAACTTTGAATGCTCTTGGTCTTAGTGGTTTTTGGAATTACCAGTTTAATTTACGATGTTCCGAAAAATGGTTTAAATTGAAAACGTTGCAATGCCTAAAAGATCAATATATATACAATCGTGGTTTTCAGAATTAAATGAAAAAGAAACTTGTTTGAATTATAGATTGTTTAAAGATACATTTATATTTAAACATTATTTGAACATTTTACCCAATAACCTAGCACTCTCTTTTGTACGCTTTAGAACATTAAATCATAAATTGCCAATACAGAAAGGCCGAATGTTAAATATACCACATAACGAAAGAATATGTGTTAGATGTCAGTGTAATTGTTTTGAAAATATGCGGAAAAGGTTGTTACCATTGTATTTTCGTAGAAATTCAAATGCAGTCAACTTTAAACGTTTATTTTAATTAACAAAAAAAACCGAAAGTTATTGAATCTGATATATTGTATTAATTAAGAGTATTTTGAAAGTGTTCTGATTATTTGATGACGTTTTTTATTAAAACGAAAACGAACACAGAAACATATACATTCATGTATAACAAAATGTATGATTACAATTATTTAGTTATGAATTAAGCTTGATTTATTTTCGGTGTTGTGTTTCATTATTACAGATTGTTTTGTCGTGTTTATTGCAATATTTTTTTTTTAATTCATGTAACGCTAGTTTTTTTAGTTTTTTTAATAAATATTGACTTCACTTGACTTGACTTGACTTGAGTCGTGCCAGTGAGGTAAAAAAACCATTTTCTTCATTTTTGTTCATTTCTCTACTCTCCTTTCTTTTGTTTTATTTTACTCTATTCATCTTTATTCCAAAGTATTTTCGGTGATCAATTGCAATACTGAACAAAGCTCACAAGGCACTGATTTGGCATTGGTCAGTGCGGAATTCGTTCGCCAACCACTGAAGCAACATGAATCACTGGACTCGAGGCCAGAAACAACATTAGTTAACAGAATGCAGTACATTGAAACCCCCTTTTAAGACCTTTAACAATCTGAGAAGTTCAGGTCTTAAAATGAAGGGAGTCTTAAAATGGAGTTGTGTGCACAGAGGTTATGAACAGAAAGTCGACAAAATCAAGCCTTTAAAGGGGAGAGGCCTTAAATTGGGGCTGGGGTGTCTTAAAAAAAGGGGTTTGATTGTACACAACACATCAACATGGAAACAAACAGCTAATAACACAAATTAATGTGTTTTAATTTTGGGAAAACAAAAGTCTGCATCGAATTATTTTGACAGAATCTTGTTGCACAGGTCTACGAACCGCATATCTCGCTACGTCACTGAGTCGCTCATCAGTCATGTTGCCGAAATACAAGTCTTTCTGAGTCTAAGCCTGATCTAGATTGACATATTTTATCAGATATTATTAAAATGCAAACATAATTGACATAATGCCAAGGTATGTTTTACAACTGAAAAACTGAAGAGTAATCCAATCAAAAGAGGCCTGTGGGCAACATTTCCTTCATAAAACTTCTTTGACATTGTGTTTAATACTGTAGCTTAACTCAACAGTAAAAACAATGAAAATGTACGGCTTGTAAGTGTATTAACTATGCCAGTGAATAATCGCATGCAAAGCCAGTTTAACTTGTTGCATAAGAAAATTGATTGATTAAAATCAACAAGGGCCCAAGCTGTGTTTTAATAAGAAGGGGTACGGACACATGTTTTGCTTGGGCTACAGGTGTTGCAAAGTATTTAAAACGGCTGTTTTACTGTATACATGGGTGCCTGTGTTGCAGGGCGAATACCATTTTTGACCAGCCATGAGTGTTGGAACAATGCACACGGGGTATCTTGACCGGCACATTTTAGAAGAAATAATAATGAAAGTAAGAGCGAGGTGTCCGCGATCTGCATGGAAGAGTATACCTCTTCATTTATCTACAGCGCCCGAACTGTTCTCCTATTTCATTGTGTGTGTGTGTGTGTGTGTGTGTGTGTGTGTGTGTGTGTGTGTGTGTGTGTGTGTGTGTGTGTGTGTGTGTGTGTGTGTGTGTGTATGTGTGTTTATGCATCCTTGTAAAAGAAAGTTCAGTGCAGTTCAGTTCAGCTTGCTAAATTAGACTTCCTTGCGGCGAGAATTGCCTAAGAAACGCTACTTCCTCACCACACTCGCCATATCTAGCGTCTAAGAAGCGGAGGACTGGCTGAACAAGAGTAGTACAAAACATTGAAAGGACGAAGGCCCAGCGAGTCTGCCTGCTTCTGTGATTTATGTCAGCACGTGTTGCGCGTGGAATTGTGTAATATCATCGCAGTCACGTAGGCAGTCTCTGGTTATACGCTTTCGCACAGATCGATATGATATGTTGAGCGTTTGCCAGCAAGGCAAGCTGACAGTGTTTACTGGGGACTAATCGTTTTCAGCAATCTTGTGACTCGGGTAATGTATTCAGCAAACACAATGGAAATAGACCTACGTTATAGAGCATTCTGCGATTCGGTCATGCAGAAATATTGTAATCATTTTTTTGCATTACCTGTTGAGTCTGAGAATTTGGTTCATGCAAATTGCAGTTAAGAGCTTAAAGGGACCACTGCTTTCAATAGGTGGCATTATTCAGATTTAAGGAGCTGTTTAATATATGTGCGTGTTAGTGAGTGAGTGAGGATGTGTGTGTGTGTGTGTGTGTGTGTGTGTGTGTGTGTGTGTTTGTGTGTGTGTGTGTGTGTGTGTGTGTGTGTGTGTGTGTGTGTGTGTTTGTGTGTGTGTGTTGTGATAGGGCAGAAATATTAACCGCTTTCAAGATATACGGCAAGTAAACCTGCATAGACCGATAAGCACATTCACGTTCGCATGACATTGACAGAACGTACTCAACCAGATTTTGTTTTTCCAACTGAACAGTAAAAACAAATAATCTAGGAGAAAGTGGGGCAGCTCCTATTGACACCGCGGCAAAGAAATGCCATAATAGTTCGGAAGAAACGATATCAACAAGCAGTACAGGATCACGCGGCGCGGGATATTAGCAAAGGTGAACTCTACCCAGGAAGTGGCAGAGAGTGAGAGGAGGGGAGATAAAGAGAGAGAGAGAGAGAGAGAGAGAGAGAGCGAGAGAGAGAGAGAGAGAGAGAGAGAGAGAGAGAGAGAGAGAGAGAGAGAGAGAGAGAGAGAGAGAAAGAAAGAGAGAGAGAAACACCCAAATATACAGACAGAGTTTATGTTCGTCATTGCCTGATTTTATTTTGATAACAAGATACCGTTAGCTCGACATAGTGTTTTTTTACGGCCAATATTTAGACATCAAAAACATGTCATTTTTGCAATACAATGCATTACAGTCACACACATATAAAAGCGAAAACATTAACTGCAATCTTCATTAAAAATACAGAACAATGTACTACTTTACTTTGATGTGTATCATTATTTGACTTGACACTATGTGTGTTGAACACTTTGTAAAAGAGTGATGCAGGAACACCAAGCGAGCTCGCAAAACAAAGATGATTAGAGAAATGTGTTGTTGGCGCCATTTTGTGCAAACTTATCACAATTTTGAAGACTGCCATTTTTTTTCTCATCATCTTGAAAAGTAACTTCAGGCGTGCTTGCCACGACTTGAGGTAAACGTTGATTGTGCGAAAAGGGGGAATCGGGTCAATAGGATCGCATTCACCTTAGAAAATGCAAAAGGGGGAAAAAGTTTTTCGTTTCAACACTTGAAAGCTTCATCGGATAAATAGGGTCACCTAATACGTCAATGTTAGTGAAAGCATAATATCTGGCAATAAAATGGCTACAAAGGAAGCGCAGAGAATATTTGGCACCTACACAACAGCTCTCCAGAAAATACTTTGCCAGGCTTGCAATAATCGGTACGAGTTCCAACGTGTCAGAAAGAGACTTGTGCTTCAGAACTGAGTGTGTTAGTGATAGTTTTTTTTCTAATATTGCATACAGGCCTGTCGAGTCACCTTCAAGTGACATTGATACTGTGCACGCACATATATTTGTTGTTGTTGGAGTCAAGTTCTAGGCCAGTTGGTTGTAGTGCCAGCCAGTCATAGAATCTCAAAGAAAAGAGATAATATCTTTATTAAATCTTGAAAAAGATTTGTTGTAATTTTAACTTTTATTAAAATCTTAGCAAAAAGGAAAAGACACTTGCTTTCTCATACAGCGACCCATTAAAAACGCAGAAATATCAAGACAAGATATTGTATTTTAATCATAATTTTTATATTTTTAATTTTCAGAGCTTGTTTTTAATCCAAATATAACATATTTATATGTTTTTGGAATCAGAAAACGATGAAGAATAGGATAAACGTAATTGTGGCTCGTTTTATAAAAAAAACTAAACAATATTAATTACAATTTTCAGATTTTTAATGACCAAAGTTATTAATTATTTTTTTAAGCCTCCAAGCTGAAATGCAATACCAAAGTCCGGCCTTCGTCGAAGATTGTTTGGCCAAAATATCAATCAATTTTATTGACAGAAACCAGTCACAAGTGTCTAAGGCGTGTGGATTGAAAAATGAGGGAGTGACAGTGCCGCCTCAACTTTTACAAAAAGCCGGATATGACGTCATCAAAGACATTTATCCAAAAAATGAAAAACACATCTGGGGATATCATACCCAGGAACTCTCTTGTAAAATGTCATAAAGATCGGTCCAGCAGTTTACTCTGAATCGCTCTACACACACACACACACATGCACAGACAGACACACACAGACACACACAGACACACACACAAACACACACACACACACACACATACACACACACACACATACACCACGACCCTTGTCTCGATTCCCCCTCAATCTTAAAATATTTAGTCAAAACTTGACTAAATGTAAAAAGCAGCTTAAAATAATCAAAACCGAGAGACACCAGAGAGACACAGAGAGACAGACATACGAGGGCCACTCATTATGTTTTGCAACCTGGGTTTTCTACAACACTTACAGCCAATACGTCAACTCCAGTTTTTGAAAAAAATCACTCATCAGCGTGTACACATTGCACCATCCACTTAACCAGCTGTCCATGACACCCCACCACGTTGACTGGGGTATGTCAACATTAACGCCTTCGGGAATGCTCGGGCATCTTTGGTGTTCTGGAACTGCTTTACCTTCAACTGCCTCTTGACGGAAGGGGACAGAAAGCAGTCACAGGTGTCTAAGGCGTGTGCAAATGGTAGGTAGGTAACAAGCTGTGCATCATTGGGGGCCAGAAAGTCAAGAGTTACAGCTGATGTGTGCGTGCTGGGTTTTTCGTGATGGAGCAGTAAGCCACGGATACCCGGTCGAGGACGTCGTGAAATTAAGCAAGCAGTGGCTGACATACCAGTCAGCAGTTATCGGTTGTCTCTCCTCAAGTGATATGGTGGCAACGTGGCCGGATTTTGCAAAGAAATGCACGATCGTTTGTTAGGAAGCACTTCTGTTTCTTTTGATTTTTACGGGTTGGTTCTCATCTAGGAAGACCCACACCGCCAACTGTTGCTTCATCTTGGGTCCTAATGGTTTTACCATGTTTGGTCTTCTGTTACGATTTCCCAAACGCGATGAAATGTTCATAGCATATGGGTGCACCAGTCCACCCTACCCCTCTTTTGCTCTTCACTAAGGTTATGGGGCACCCAACGGTCACAACGTTTCCTCACACGCCACAGCAGCCGTGAAAACTACAAGTGAGACTTCCCGATTAAATCTTCATTCTATTGTGTATTTCAGCGTATTTCATTTTTGAGTCCTTCTCAATCAGGGAGTCTACCCTAGACACGTTTTCTGGGGTAACGATTGTTGCCATTCGATCACAACGGTCAACGTTTTTTTTAACGTCCACGCGCCAGTAATGAACTGTCTGAACCACCTGAAAACAGTGGCTTTCTATGGAGATTGATTTCCAAAACAGTATTTTAAACTTAAAAAGCACTCTTGACCAAAGTTTCCCTGGAAGTAGCCATAATACAGCATAGCTCTAAAAATCTCTTTGCGAAAGGTCAACACTGCTGGCAGGCGACCCAGTACCCTTACTGGATTATGTATTGCATTACATGAAAACGGTTGCACGGAATCAAGTAATGTCACAAGTCTTCTCAAAATTGGTCTTTGATGTTATGAAAAAAGCAAAGTTCTGACTTCATCAGTTTGGCCAGGTTGCAAAATATAATGAGTCCCCCTCATATATACATACAGACAGACAGACAGGCAGAAATAGTTTATGTTAGGTAATGCCTGATTGTAATTATCTAAAACAAAATGGTTAATCCTACATTGCCTTTTTTTACGACAAATATTTAGAAATTAAAACATGTAATATACGCAATATAATACAAAACATATAAGCAAAAAAAACATTAACCGCGCTCTTCACTAAAGATACAGAACAATGACTGGTTACAACCACTGTAAAATGATGGTAATAAAATAACTGTTAAATAGCATGTTGGCAATAGGTATGAGAGGATGGTATTCCATTTTCGGGGCATTTTTGTTGTCTTTTGTTTCATTCAGCCTTAACACGAGCTGCAAAGAAGCAGATATCTGCTAGGGCAAACTTCTTAATTCTAATGTCAGTGTAAAAGTTACCCTACCCCCCTCCCCCCTCCCCCACTTTTCGCCCCTTTTATCCCTCTCCACCACTACTAGCCTTTAAACCATTGAACACACACACACTGGCACGCCCCAACTCGCTATAATTTACTTCCTTTCATCAGCTCCGGCATAATTTGATTTTAGAACGACGTCGTGCAGTCAACAGCTGGCATAAGTTCAGAAAATTGCAGCACAGGGCGCCAGAACTGTTCACCGGGTTGGAATTTCCCACAAAATTCTATAGCCATGTTAAGACACTGTTCAGACACGATCGGGGTTAACCCGCGACTTTGGGGTTATTACACTGGGAGTTGGAGGTTTTGTGGTTATCCAATAAATCAAGTTGTTAAAGAGAGCTGTACCAATGCCGCGATATGCATTCATGTGTGACTGTGAGTCGTAGCTGGCTGAATAATTGTGAAATATGATATTGCTTCGTTTGAACTGATCGATCATTGGACTAGAGGGTGTCTTACATAAACGTGTATTGTATTGACTGGACAAAGGATGTCATTGAAGTCACCTTCACTCAACAGAAGAGAAACCCGCAGACTTTCAAACATTGAGGTTGAATGCAATGTGCCAGCTTGAAAAGAATGTCAATGAGTAAAGAGCGCTAAGTAGAATTGTTAAAAAAAAAGGTAAAAGATCTTCGTTTACTCGTGAACATATTTTTGCAGAATGTTGGTCCGCATATTAGTTAAGCATGTTGAAACGGGAATGGGGCGGGTCCGTGGCTCGATTCTAAATGTTTCAAAACTGTGTTTGTTATGTGTGTGTGTTGCTTTTGGCTCTAGTGGATTTAATACAAACAAAATACACACAGCTAGCTCAGATACACAGGTAGGTATTCACACAGCACCAACACGCAATTATCACTAAAAACTAAGCAAAAGCAATGACAACTGCCATAATATCTGCGGATGTCTGTCCCTTTCTACTTTTGTTTTGGTGACCATTGTTGTTGACCGTTATCTGTGATGCCGTTAAAGCATATGATAGTCGCCATGAGAAATAATGTATCTTGTTTCACCAATTTAACTGCGGATAGAGAAAGTGTCTGTCCCTTTCTAATTTTATTATAGTTATTTTTGTTGTTGTTAACAATAATTTTGTTTTTGAATAAAGTTCAATTAAACATGAATTGAATTTACCTTGCTTTTAATTGAATGCATATAATTATAAATTACATCAAACTCACATTAACACAAAACTCTCTCTCTCTCCCTCTCTCTCTCTCTTTCTCTCTCTCTCTCTCTCTCCCTCTCTCTCTCTCTTTCTCTCTCTCTCTCTCTCTCCCTCTCTCTCTCTCTTTCTCTCTCTCTCTCTCTCTCTCCCTCTCTCTCTCTCTCTCTCCCTCTCTCTCTCTCTCTCTCTCTGTCTCTCTCTCTCCCTCTCTCTCTCTCTCTCTCTCTCTCTCTCTCCCTCTCTCTCTCTGTCTCTCTCCCTCTCTCTCTCTCTCACTCTCTCCCTCCCTCTCTCTCTCTCTCTCTCTCTCTCTCTCTCTCTCTCTCTCTCTCTCTCTCTCTCTCTCTCTCTCTCTCTCTCTCCGCTTTTTTTTAATTCTCGTCTTTTGACAACCCAGTCACAGAGAGGATGCACAGAAACACAGGACATATCAGAGCAAAGGGCGCTGGACTTTGGTTATAGTCTGTCATCCATAAAGAAGTATGTATCGCAACTGAAGGACAGATCATCTGTTCGCTCTGTTAAAAAATGTACACAGGAACAATTCCTTTCGACGGGGGGTCAGAGACAACACAGGCGACAGACAGTCACTGCTATGTGAAACAGTTGATTTTGTGTTGATCAAGGACTGCAGCAGCGACGATCTTCCAGGCACATACTGGATGATTAAGCAAGCAACTCGCCACATGCTACCAGAAGAGCAGGGGTACCTCGCAATGGGTCACCAGTCGACAGAGGAAAATTCAAAGTTAAACTAAGGACAGTGCAACACGAAGTGTCTGTGCTACGAAACGTGACAAGTTCCTATCTCGGTTGACAGTCTCGTTGTTCGGTTCGCGTGTGATTCGGGACTCTTGTTCTCATCCAGACATTTGAGAGAACGATGTAATTTGTATTTCACAAGGAGAGCAACCCTGCACATCACAATATTAAAACTGATGCGGAAAATACCATGTCGGCTAAAAATCTGTACATTGTAAAACGTCTAGTGATTTCGAAATTGTTTCCCTCGCCCCAAACCTCCGCATCGCAATGAACTTTCAAGTTTTAGCGATTACACTTTCTGAGTTCTGAGTTCTGAGCTCTCTCTCTCCTTTTGAACAGAAGATGTATCGAAAGCACCTCGATTCAATTTCTGGCCAATAAAAGCAATCGCTCGGATGCTGGAGCATTTCAGAGAAAGGCGAAAACAAACATGCAAAATGAATAACCCCAACACGCAATCTTGATTGTTTAAAGATCCGAGTTATACCTCTTCAGACAAAAAGAAAGAAAAAGAACAAGAAGTCTTTTAAAATGTCGTTGGCATAAGTATACCATATGGAAAACATGGCAGACACAAGCATCACAATGCATGCACATTCTCAGATTTGCCATGTATAAGAAATGCACAGATTTGTTAGGATAAGATATTGAGTTAGATTCAAGTCAGGTTCGTTAAAGTAACGGGAATTTAGGTATTTGAATGTGCACCTGTGTAGGTTTCAAATCTCAGTGCACATTGCTGTCATGTGGTTGAATGCAGAATGTTTGAGTGGTCAGCAAAACGTTACGTATGTATGGCTTGTGTTTGAATGTAAGACCTTTGTGTGTTGTACCATAACCTTTAACACATGCGGTGAGCAGAGTGTGGGTGGTCATCAGAAAGTTACACATGTGGTCATCAGAGAGGTTTTGCGTATGTGTCGTTACAAATCTGGCGGGAAATGAAATTCTTCAGAAATATGTATGTCTTGTGGTTGAATGTAAGAAACGTGTGTGTGGTCACCAGAACTTTTTACACATGTGGTCAATAGAGTGTGTATAAAGTATGCTTTTGCTTTTTTGAAATTACCGCAATTTTCAACACATAATTAGAGAAGTGCAATGATGGTTTTCTTTTTCATCTAGCATTACAAATAAAAGAGTCGCCAGAATGGAGGTAAAAAGTTTGCGTCTCCAGATCAACCAAAACACAAGGATGTGTGTATATGTGTGTGTGTGTGTGTATAAGTGTGTGTGTGTGTGTATGTGTGTGTGTGTGTATGTGTGTGTTTGTGTGTGTGTGTGTGTTCGCATTAACTGAAGGAATCTAGATATGATAGGATGTCTTTAAGTTGAAAGACGCTCTCACACCATGTAAAGCCTGGGCAGATCTGGGGTGCGTTGCCTAGGCAGAGCGCCACAGAACGTTTGCAAACGTTTTCTAGGCAACGCATAGTTTTGTTGTGGCGCTCGCGAACGCTCGCGAACGTTTGCAAGCACTCGGTACGAGTACCATTGTCTGGGGTCACTGAAGCGTAACAATGGCGACCGCTCGCCGAGAATGGTCTAGGCAACGGGGGTTTGTGCGGAGTATTCTGTAACGTACCTGGTGGCACTCCAGAAACCAATGCACTGTACTCAACTTGCTGTTTGACTCTCTCTCTCTCTCTCTCTCTCTCTCTCTCTCTCTCTCTCTCTCTCTCTCTCTCTCTCTCTCTCTTTCTCTCTATCGTAGTCTCTCTGTCTGTCTTACGTGCTCTCTCTCTCTTTCTCTGTCTTACTCTCTCAGTCCCTCTGTGCCTGTCTCTGTCTACGTCTCTGTCTCTGTCTCTTTCTTTCTCATTATTTCTTTCTTTCTCTCTCCCCCCTCTCCCTCTCCCGTTTTTCTCTTTCTTTCTATCTCCCTCTATATCTGTCTGTCTCTCTTTGTCTGAAAGTCTCTCTCTCTTACCTTTTTTGCTCTTATTCTCTCTCTCTCTCTCTCTCTCTCTCTCTCTCTCTCTCTCTCTCTCTCTCTTTCGCTCTCTCTCTTCCCCTCCTCCTCTCTTTCTCTCTCTCTCTTTATTTCTCTCTCTATTTCTCTCTCTCTGTCGATGAACCCATATACTTCAGTCACATTGTCACAATGTTTGTCCCTGTCCCTCTGTCTCTTTCTCTCACTTCTTTTGCAAGCGTGCGTTTCTCTCTCTCTCTCTCTCTCTCTCTCTCTCTCTCTCTCTCTCTCTCTCTCTCTCTCTCTCTCTTTCTCTCTCTCTCTCTCTCTTTGTTGCTAAGCACGGGGAAAACAAAAGGCGAATGTTTTTGAGGAAAACAAAATGGCGGCCAAGCTTGACCCTCCGTAGAATGTCTCTGACATATTTTTCTCCTACCATGTGTGGTAATGTATTTTATCAATAGTTAACTTTCAATTTCGTGTCATGCTTAACAAGGTTTGAGTCTGTGTTACATTTAATGCGGAAAACACCTTTTTCGTTTGTGAATACACTTTTCATTTCTGGGACTGTGCTGTGAGATGCTTTCTGACTGTTGTGTGACAATGGAATACTTTCATAATAACAAAATGGATACTCCGTTCCTTGGTGCGGGCTAGTTGTTTTCGTTTATTGTCACAGTTGGGGTCTTGGAAACGGCTGTTCAACTTCAAGTGAGGACATGAAAAGCTGATTGTCATTGTGGTTTTTTTCCTTGTGATTCTATGTGAATAAATAGGCAACACAACGTCATGACGTTTTTACACCATGTGCACATTCCATAACTTGAAAATACGTCATGTCTTGGTTTTCATAACCAACAGAACGTCATCGAAAAACGTCATACGTTGATCGCATTCTATTCAATCTTTTTGGAACAATTTTCTGACCTGAAGGATTATAGTGTGTTCCTTTTTATGGAAGTTGACATAGTCGGAGAGGAGCTTTATTTCATCTTGATCTTCATTTAATGGTCACCATGTGTGACTATAGTAAATAAAATGTATCTGCTGGCCATGAGCACACAAAACTGTTTTACATGTGATGATTTATTGTGATCAACTCCCTGACTGGGTTCCCTCTGTGGAAATAAAGAGGGACCCAAATCAACTAACCTTCGAAGTTCCTAATGTATATTTACCATTAGCACGCAAAATTATTCATAAGAGATACATTGGTGACATAAACACACGTCCTGGCTATAATGTAAATTGGTTGGACGAAGCAAACAATCCATTGAGACAAATCAGCCTTGAGGAAAATAATGACTTGTGTAATGTACCTTGTGAACTACCTTCTAAAGATCTGTACAGAACCAAGGTTCAAGTCAATTGTGTAAATGAAAAACTAATAACAATAACAATCTTCTACACTACTGGTAAAGTACTTGTTCAAGGTAACAAATGTCCCAGGTGGCGGGATGAAGAATTTAAGACACTAGTTGACTGTATCAAAACAGTGTATGCTTTTTCTAGAAGTGATGAGTCAACCCTAGATGCTAAGGTGAATGAACATGTATCCAGATTAAAACTACCATCTTTTTCAATATCGGAGAAGGGAAAGATGTCGTTACATGACACCCTCTCAACAAAAACTGCGTCTCCAGTGGCAGTTGAGGAGGAAAGAAATGCTGAAGAACCTGATGTTAATCCAGTAATTGATTCCTCATGCTCCTCCATCACAAAACCTTCACACATTGACACTACTAAAAGAACCTCTCGTCGTCTTCGAGC
This sequence comes from Littorina saxatilis, assembly GCF_037325665.1. Lineage (NCBI taxonomy): Eukaryota > Metazoa > Mollusca > Gastropoda > Littorinimorpha > Littorinidae > Littorina > Littorina saxatilis. Next base: position 71,340 of record NW_027127383.1, read on the forward strand.
ACTCAGCCCTATATCTTCTCCTCAACTTACACAATCACCATCCAGTCCTGAAGCAGCTTTCTCAGCAGACATACACTCACTCCAAAATCTGACACAATCTGAACAAATCACGAAACTCAAGAGTCACAAACCTAGTCACAAATCTCGAATTCATCAATATTCAATGAATTCCATTAGAAAGCAGATGAAATCGCTCAACAAAAAGACTCAACAATTACAGGAGCTGTACAAAGATGCCCCAAATATGCTGTTGTCATTTATTGAGAGTGCAAAACATCAAATCAAAATTGACCTGAAACATAATGAAAAAGTACAAATGGAAGAAATGAAAGAAGGAATGGAACAATTAAATAACAAGATTGCTGAATTAAAAAAAATGAACTCAGATCTAAAATCGCAAGTTGGCGATTTAAAAAAAGAACTTTCAAAGAAAAAAGATGTCCAAACTCCTGTCAATCCAGCTGAGCATTCTGCATCTACGATTTCTTCCTCAACTTCTATTGTCTCTGTTGAAGCTGACATGAATAAAGTTGAATACAGTGTGCAGCCTCGACAACACAAAGCTGAAGTACCTACTTTCAATAAGTATGCAGTGCTGACAGACATTGATGGGGACAGTGATGCTATCGTGATGAGTGACTCTTTGAACAGTCAAAGACAGGACAGTGAGTCTCAACTTATTGATAACGATGAAGTCATCAATCAAAACCCTCCCAAGCAAACTTACAAAGAAAGAAGTGTTGGTAATGAACACAAACATGAAAACAATGTGGATCTAAAAAAACCACGTGAGGTACTAGCAGAGGAAAGAGTGTTTAATGGAACTACCCATGTTATGATTGGCGACTCCAACCTCAAATCTGTGAAAACTGAACTTGTTTTTCCAAGATGTCATACGCAAAAGATTAGTGTGTCAGGAATTAACATCAACGACCTTATCCACTGGCTAATGAACATCCCACACTGCCAAAATGTGAAACACGTCGTCTTTCACATAGGATTAAACACTTGCTGGAACAGCGTTGTAACACAGGCCATATGGACAAGTTTAATCAAATTGTTGAAAAGTGTATTCCCAAAGGCAGTTATTCATGCATCTTCCATTGTGCCTCCTCGGGGAGACCATCCACTGAAGAAAACTGTGTCTGCCTCCAATGTTGCACTGAAAACTGTGTGTGAAAGTGAACAAGTTGTCTTTACAGACCACACTGAAACTTTCACCACCCAGAGTGGAGCACCACGAAAGGCTTTGTACTGGGACTCTATACACCCAAGTCCCAAAGGAATCGCGAGGCTGGCATGCAACATTAAATATGCTGGTCAGCCTCGTTTGCCCTCACTCAACCATCGCCCAGCAGTACGAACCGGTGGCAGGGTAACCTTACTTCCAACTCCAATGTCCGCCAACAGAAGCATGCCGTCAGCTCTGCAAATCCCATCGCCGCCTCTTCATATCCAGCCACCAGGATTTGCAGTGGCTGGACATCAAAAACATACCGGTTGCTCCCAAGGTGTGGGTCAGGCAATACAAAGAGAAACATCACCTGAATATGCCTGGTGGGCAAATAATCAGTCTTTACCACCTTGGTTTCCTCCCCCTATGAATTACAATCCACATCTTCACTCTACACGCTGGTTGCCATACTCATCCTTCAAAAGTCCGTATGTTAACAATCATTCAGCCTACGCATCAATGAACATTGCGTTTGAAACTCTAGTTTGAAGTAAACATTAGTGTTATGATTCAATTTGACGCTGTCAGATCTGAATTCTTACATTATATCTGTTAATGTGTGTGTGTGTGTGTGTGTGTGTGTGTGTGTGTGTGTGTGTGTGTGTGTGTGTGTGAGAGTTTGTGTGTGTGTGAGTTTGTGTGTGTGTGTGTGTGTGTGTGAAAAAGAGAGAGATTGAACAACTGATATAACATTGACATTATTTTTATCAATCAATCACTTCCCTCCTTGTGACAATGCTGATAGCTGAGCTATTTTTGTGTGAGAAATAATACGTACACCACTGCTTATTATCATATGGTTTGTTATCAATGTAATCAAAAGGATCTGATTACATTTTTTTAATGCATCATTATGATTATGTGACAGTGTTGCTGCTACTTCTGAATTTATGGATCAACGAAGTGCTGACATTGCAATTATCTGTGAAATGAACGGCTAATTATCTAATTCTGCATCATTTGAAAAATAAATGATGAGTGAAACTGAACTGATGTGTAGAATAAGAGGTCTTTATTTGCACCCTTGTGTCCGTTATGGTGTATATTATTGGTCATTGAGTGTATGATAAGATTGATTTGCTGACATTATTCAGTTTGATTATTATGAAATTCGAATTGTGACAATGCTCATGGCTGAGCTATCTTTTTTTGTGAGAACAAAATACGTACACTTCCTCTGTTTATCATATGATTGTTAACAATGTAATCAAAAGGAGTTGATTACATTTGTAAGTGCATCAATATGATTATATGACGGTGTTGCTGCTATTTCTGAATTTAAGGATCAACGGATTCCTGACATTTTAATTCTCTTTGAATTTAGTAGCAATTTATTTAATTCTTCATCAATTGTCAGTGAACTTATGAGTTCAACTGAATTGATGTGTTGACTAAGTGGTGTTTATCTTCACCTTGTGTATGTGGTGGTATATAGATTTGGAAATATAGTGTCTGACAATATTGGGTTGCTGACATCATTCAGTTTTATTATTACGAATTTGGAATTGTTAGTATAACATTTATAATTATTGTTATTATATACCTGTATTATATTTTTTTCAAATTGCAAGCAACTTTTCAACAGGCATGCATAGTCTGTGAAAAAGTAGTCACTTTTCATTACTTGCTTTTCGTCATTATTTGAAAAAAAAGGAAAAGAAAAAAAGCTGTGGAATTATAAACATTACCATGACTTCAACTAAAACATCTTGGCCGAATAAGGAAGGGCTTCGCATTGGACACCTGAATATTAATCATTTATATAACAAAATGACTGATGTTTCAAATGTACTTTTTAATTCTGGAAAAAGTTTTCATATGTTTGGTTTTTCTGAATCCAGACTATCAGATAATGTGTTAGACTCTGACATCATTGTTCCAGGATATACTCTTATTCGTAATGATCCTGTTAAAACGAATGAAACAGGCATTACTGTTTACATAAGTGATTCAGTTACATATAAACGACTAGCTCATCTTGAGGTTCATGGAGTTGAATCAATATGGATTGAAGTTAAATTGAAAAGATCTCCGCCCTTACTATTAGGATTTATTTATAGAAACCCTTCTGAAAGAGTAAATTGGGCAGATAACTTTACTATTATGATGGACTCTGCAACACTGGATTCAAAAGAAATCTTGCTCTTAGGAGATTTTAATATTGATTCAATGAAGCCACATAAAAATTGGAATAATACAATTAATAGCTTTGATTTGCAACAAATGGTTCAGTTACCCACTAGGGTCATGGCTGTTTCTAAAACTCTTATTGATCATATTTATGTGTCAGAAAAACAAAATATTATTGAAACATGCGTTCCTATTTTATCCTGCAGTGATCATTATCCAGTTTGTCTTACCTGGTCAAGGAAAGGTATTAAAATCCCTAAAGCTGGACATAAAACTGTAACTTATCGTCGTTTCTCG
>NW_027127383.1:80000-95296 GCF_037325665.1 Littorina saxatilis
GAGAGAAGGAGGGGGGTGGAGAGAAGGAGAGGGAGAGAGATAGACTGAGAGAGCGAGACAGAGAGAGAAAAAGGGAGGGAGAGACAGACAAAGAGACAGTCGGACAAAGAGAGAAAGAGTGAGACAGAGACATGGAGAGAGAGATGGGGAGAGACAGAGAGAGAGAGAGAGAGAGAGAGAGAGAGAGAGAGAGAGAGAGAGAGAGAGAGAGAGAGAGAGAGAGAGAGAGAGAGAAAGGGGGAATGTACGTTCTGGCTCACCGATTCCGACAGACCCTAAATATTAACGCAAAATAGGCTTCTGGACTAAACTTTTACTAAAATGAAACATGCGGCAAAATCAGAAAATTACTGCATAAATCCATACCAAAAAAAAATACAGTAAAGTAAGGTTGTTTTGAACCAATGCCGGGTCTGTCGGAATCAGTAACCCAGAACGTACATTCCCCCTTTCTCTCATACAACCACGGAAATTACAAGCCGTTGCAGGTGTTCAAGCTAAATAATCGTCTCGTATCGAAAACAAAAGCAGACGACAAATTTAGTCAGTTGGAGTTGTCTCCCGTACTCCTGTAGCATGCACTATTCAGTTTAGATCAGTGCGCTGCATCTCAGACTCTGTGGCTGCACCAGACGGTTCGGGAATTCCCAACAAAAGAAAAGATCATACGGCACTGACAACTTCAGTGTCAGCTGAACACGAGAGCGTTCGGTCTTTTAGAAGATTTGTATCTTGAAATGAAAATTAACGAATATCGCGCTGTCTGAAGGAATGGAGTACATATCGGACAATGACCACGCTCAGGCTAAAACGATAGGACATCTGACCGACATGCGACAATGTGAATCGGACATTTGGGGATTTTCATCGTTATATGTCCGATGTCCGACGCCTAACGACATCCCTGCCTACATTATTCTGATTGATCACAACCAAACCTACTATCATTGGACACATCCAAATGCAAGCGTCTGTTCTTGAAAATTTCCCACTGATCTAAAAATAAAACCAGTGCAATTTCCTCTGTCGCGCTTTGCCACAGAAACTCACGGTTTGGCCTGTATTTCTGATTTGTGCGCAAAAGCTTTCTTTCTTTTTTCTTTTTTTTAACATAACAATGTTTAATGTCACTGTATGTTTAAAAGACCATGGTCATATTTGTAAAAAAAATGTTAAATTAGAAAATAAATAAGACTTTGGTATATGATTTTTCCTACACCTGTGCTGAAAATAAGACATAAAAATGTTGGTATATAAGTCGCTCAAATACAAGAAGGAATGAATGGCTCGGTTTGAGTTTGTTGCAGTTGACCCTGCACAATACGATCTATGATGTTTTTGGTAACAATTTTGCCGTCTCCCCCTCCCATAGGGTGACGTATTTCACAACTTCCTGTGTTACACAAACTCAGTGATGACCAATTTTGCCTGTACCAGAAACAAGCCAGCTCCAACATTCTCAAGAATTCTAGGATTCTAAAAATAGTACCGTTCACGCGTGAACGGTCGGTCTTGCTGGTAAACCGGCGGCTTGGGTCACTCTGTTCCAACGCTTCGCTTCACTACGCTTCAATATTTAGGCTGCCTTTTCAGGCGGCCACCGAGTGCACTTTATGCAAATGACTTGTGTAATATTGTTCCACCACGATTGGTTCTGGTGTATCACGTGGTTCATGAATATTAAAACTTGTTTATTGAATCAAGCTTTGACAAGTGTACTTGGTGGCTGCTTTGAAACTCAACAAAGCCTACTCCCCTTTCACAAACACTTCCCCGTCATAGCGGGTTTTCCCGATTGACAAAAATTCTTATTACACACTCAGACTATTTGAAGCCGCGTTTGTTCTCCAGTGGCCAATTGCATAAGAATATTCTGGTGATGAATAAACGCGCTTTGTGTCATTAGCATCTAAAGATTTCTTGTTTACAATAGTTGTGTTGATCTGATGAAGCGCGGAACTGATCTTAGGGTTGTCATGGTGAAACACTCGCTTCTGAAACAGTGCTTCCTTGTAGTTATCATGCGATATGCTCGACTTTACAACCTGTTTGCTTACACCCTTTGCTTTTTTAACCACCCCTTTCTCACTTGCAACACTGTACATCTTTGCACGCAATCCAACATACTCCTTAATTATCTTCCCATTCATTTCATCTTTCATCTTTCCAATAACCTTCTTGTTAACATTTGAGTGCAATGGTGATTCTTTAGGGTAGTCGCAAGTGTCATAAAAAGAATCTTTTCCTTTTACTGCAGGACTTTCAGCTTCTAGATCTTTGTAAATGTCATCCGCTGGAATGTCAAGTAAGAATGAATCTGTGTCTGTGTAAAGTACTCTCGATTTGGGATATCTTGGTTTCAAATAATCATACAAAAACTCAAGCATCAACAGTTTTGACAACTCTAGCACAGTAAAGCCTATGAATACTGGTTTGTCAAGCTTGACTACAAGTTTTTTCATTAAGATACCATACAGCTGTTCATGAAAGTATTTAAAGTTTTGATACTGTGGTTTGGATGTCAGCTTGATGGCCTCATTTTCTCTTGTAACAAGTCTAACATCCTTTCTCTTGTGTGGGTTTTCCATTGTCTTACCAAAGCAACTGTTGTTCATCAGTTTAAAAAAGTCTTTCTCTGATGCATCAGCGGCTTTGGTTCTCAGTTCTGTGTTTTTCATGATGTAAGGTTTCATAAACTGTTCTTGATCAAATAAAATTATACGATGAACAGCCTTCAAAATTAATCCATGTCTAATGTAAAACTGTAACAGTCTGTAGTGACACACATACTTCTTTTTGTGAAACAGATTGGGCACCAGCTTTGGAGGTTCTCTTGGGTTTACTTTTAACCTCTCAGCCGCTAAAGGATAATCATTATGTAGATCATGAAGTGATAGTGGATAGTCTAAGTCAACTTCTAGTATCCATCCCTTTCGACTGTCTGGGCCTGCTTTTAATATTGTCAGCACAACACATTGTGAAAATGGTCCTGAATAGATCTTAAAGTTCCGAAGTGGAAGCGTCTGACACATTGCCCAACCATACAAATTGTTTGCATCTAGATACATGATGTAATTAGAAGGTTTCATAGGATCAAAGTCGTCCAAGTATTTGTTGTTGGCTTTGCAGTAATTGTGTGAAGCCATACTGATTCCTCCACGTAGTCCATTTTCAATCATCTGAAGTGTAGGTAGATCTGATAGCAAGTCAATCTTTACTCCTGTAAATCTAAGAAATGCATCCCAGCTCATGCCTGGTGCAGATATGTAATGTGAAGGATCTAGATTGTAGTGCTTCATACATGTTCTTCTGTAATTCTCAAATATATCTGCAAGTAAACAAACATCAGCCAACAAATATTGATCATGATAATCACCCATTGTATTACATCCTAATTTATTCCATGCAGTCTTAGCGTGTTCATAGTCTTCGTCACTTATACCTTTACCCTTCAGCCGTGAGAAGTAAGCATCCTTTGGCGGTAACTCATCTTCATCAAACCTCTCCCACGAATCCATGTATTCATATGGATAGACTCCCTTTCTAACTAAGTCACTGTCAAAGTACTTACATGTGATTGGGAAAGCAGTTAGTGATGAAGATAAAGACTCAAGTGTTCCCATCAGATGTTGAGCAGAATCGTAGAAGTATAAACTATTCAGAGTGAAGGCCATGTACTTTTCTGAAGACTGCGCAATGCATCTTGCTTTGTATTCATCAGTTACTGCCTGCATGATCAGATGTGAATCATAACCGCGCAAGTTATGGAAGAAGATTGGAAGCTTCCAAGTCTTAGGATCAAACTTTAATTGTAGATTACATTTGCTGTGTGCTGCTCCTCGGAACTGCCCACTTACATGATCATGATCTCTTACTATTGGATTGTCTGGGTTTGGTGTTAGACTTTGTTCGCATATCCAACACTGTGTGGTAGAGTTAAACTGTTCTTGGTCTTCAGGTTTCATAACAATGTCTGAAAGATTCAGTTGTTTGGAGCAGTCATTTCGCACTTGGTTCATTTGCTGTAAGAAGTTCTTTGCTGCATTAGGTCCTCTGTACAATTGCGGTTTAGAATGTTTACCATCTGAACTAACAACAATAAATGCATATGAACAGACTTGATGATTACTTAGAGTTACTGTTTTAGGTAGGTCTTTTGGTAAAGGTCCTTCATATGGCACAATGATAGATTCAAAGTCAGCATAAACAACATAAGGACTTTTCTGTAGTTTGCATACATTCTTAAAATACACTTTGCTGTCTGGCGGTGGTGTTGTTAACTTCACGACCGCATCATCAACGCTCTTACAATGTTGCTTGTGTATAAGTGCTGCATGAATTGATGGAATACGCAAGAGACATCGCCTACAAAAGTCTTGTTTACTATTGTGATTGCTTGTGCTCGCCATCAGTCTACTCATTGTACGAATCAAAGTGTAATGATATTTTACACCATCAGTCATTAGTAACATGTCAACATGGTTAGTATCACAATCACCAATCGTTGGTGAGTTCTTTGATATTCTGACTGGTTTCAGTTCATCTTCCTCATCCCACGTGTAAACATTTACGGTGATGGGTTTGTTTTGCTGTTCAAATTTGTCAATGCTTGTAATGCTGACAGGAAATTCAATACCAGTAAAGTTTAGTTTATTTCTGTATGCATGATAGTTAGACACTCTTTCTGCATTTTTCTTTACACTGTACAGTCTTGCCAGAACACACCACATAAAACATTTGTCATCATCATTCTTTATGTTCAGCACAGCACGTTTTTTGACAAGAGTAGGAGGTAAAGGTATGTAACTTCTACCTCTGATGGGGGCAAATTTACTTAGCTTCAATTCTATTTTTAGAATTTCACCTTCTGACCATCCGGATCCTTTCATCTTTGCATCCTCTGCAGCTTGCTCAAACCGTTTCATCATTTCATCTGCCCAGTTTCCATTCAATTCTGCCATAGAATTAAGTGCTAGTTGTCTGGTTGAAACATGAACTTCTAGCACCTCATCACTGACTGTTTTGTATTTTATTAAACTGACTATCTGCACTTTTACTGGAGGTTCAATCAACAAATTGTTTGGAATTTGTTCAATGGCGTCTTGCACACTGGACTGCACATTTTGAGGATCCGTTACTTGTAATTCAACGGTGTCAAATACTGTCGATAAAGATTCTAATACAGAGTCTTCCATCGCTGTGAGTTTGATTTTATAACTCAAAATAAAAATATAAATTAAAAAAATAAAGTTGCTTCCATTTTTGTTAACACTATAAAATCTGAAATAAAAAATCATTTAACATTTGTACCACGTGGAACTAATTGTAATTCCTCTTTTACAAAGGCTCTTTGCGGTGCTGGTTCTCTCAAGTAATATATAGGTGGATTTGTCTCTACTACTCTCTTGATTTCATGAATGTCAATACTCCAGATTGGATCCGTTGCACGCTTCCTGCTGTCACCCTCAGCTTCACCGGGTGCATATAAATATCTGACTTTCTGATTGAAAGGTAGTAATGCCACTGGTGTTGTTGACTTTGGAGCAACAGGTATTGTTTTCTGTTTGATTGCATCAACTGGTCTTAACCCTGTAGCTTTAAATACCTCCAGATTCATTGCTCTAAGTACTGATGGTAATCTTTTGACCCATTCAGTGTTACGCAATTTACTTTCTGTGTCCAAAAATTCCTGATGGTACTGATATGAAAACAGTTTTTCTGCCAACTGTTTGTTAAAGCTCTCAACAATAGCCTGTGACCTGTGGTTTCCTGGAATACCTCTCTTCACTGTAACATGATGTTTTAACAGAAGCTGGTTGACAGCTCCTTTAAACTCCTTACCATCATCGCACTGAATCATTCTGGGATACTTTAGTGGTCCACGTCTGTAAATTTCTTGCAGGGCAACAGCTGTAGCTATAGCACTTTTCTCTGTCAACGGTTCAGCATCTTTGTATCTTGTTGCAACATCAACTACAGTCAGTGCATACTTATATTTCTTCCTTCTGACTGTGTCATGCGGTAAATACAGCAGGTCTATTTGATGAGTGTCATTCGGTTTAATGTTAACAAAGTGTGGTCGTGTAATTTTTCTTGGTGCAGGTAAATAGATCTGCCAAACTGCCTGCTTTGACAACCATTTCTTTGCTGTATCTTGAGAAACACCTGCTGCGTCACTGAGCTTGTCAATAGCAGTTCTTCCTTTCCAGTATCCTTTTGGGGAATAATATATTTTAGATAACAAAGCATCACTCATGGTTTTTTAAATGACAGAATATTAAGATTTGACAGCACGCGCAATAAAGTAAACAACAGCCATACCAATAACAATGAAAACAATCTCGCCCACCTTCTGCTCTTCTGAAGGCTGATAAAAGTCACCCAGTTTTGGAGGAGCACTTGTCTTCATTTTCTTTCCAGTTACAAGATAGTATTCTTGAATGGCTGCATCAACATTGGCAAAGGTTTTGTTTGCATGTCCTTGCTGCCTGAGTTTATCATTCATAAAGTCTAACTGCGCAATTCGTTTCTTCTCGTATTCATCCTGTGCTTTCGCCAGTTGTTCCATGGCTTTGTTGTGCCTTTCCCTCTCTTCACCATTTTGCAGTTTAGAAAACAAATAGTTGCTGCCAGAAAATGCAAGCGCATTTACAATCGCACCTCCCACCATCATAACCAAGCTAGCCATTTTATTGTCTTACATGTTTATATTTTCTGGAATAATTCCTTGCTTCACCAGGAAGTCTTTTGTTGCAAAGGAAGCTGTCACAACACCAATTAGTTTAGCACCGTCTTCGAAGTCTAACTTTCCCAAGTCGGCTGGTTTCATTCTGAGGAGACTTTTACCCAGCATTGTGTAACCTACACTCAAGCCTCCAATCACTGCAGCGTGATAAACTAGATTAACTATTGTCTTTTCAGAACTCATTTTTATGTTATCAAAATTAAAATATTAAAATTATTCCATATGAAATGAATCCACTGCAGGTACTACTGTGGGCTTTTTTATTGTTTGTACTGCTTTGTTTGTTGGTTTTGGTGTTTCTGATTTTGGTGTTTCTGATTTTGGTTTTTCTGACACTTTATATTTGCCTTGCCAAAGTTTGTAAAGCAAGTATCCACCTCCTCCAACAACAGCTGCTACAGCTACTTTTCTGTATGATAGAAATGAAGATTTTAATTCTTGATCAGTTTGTGTGACCTTAGTCACTTCAGGAATGTTTGGTGTCTGCTCAACTTCAGACATAATGTTCTGCTTTGCCTTTTGATTTAACTTTTTTTGTCTGTTCCATTCGGCTAGTTTTTTTCCTGCTTCTACTCTACCAGGTTTCTTTGTCACTGTGTTCACTTCTGGTATTTTCGTCTGCTCCACTGTCTGCTTCAACTGATCTGTCATCTTTTTTATTCTGAAAATTAATGTGTTTGAAAGTAATTAATCCAGCAACAAATGGTACTAATAAAGCACCAAATCGATAATACAGGCCACAGGCAAGAGATTCGAGGGACTTGGAAACAACAGGGTCATGAGTTAGATCATGTGTTAAGTCTTCCTCCGAGTCGAGAGGTGTAAAATGTCCAAAAATCTTTGTGTACAAACCTATAACAGTCTGTCCAATACTTCTAACCATCTTAGAACCAAGCACTGATTCATACCGTCCATGATACTTTTCTATATCTTCTGAGGAAAGATGTTGTACTTCTTCCACAGTTAACTGCTGCCCAAGGTAGTGTTTTGTTTTTCCACAAACAGCAAGTGAATACAATCTTTCTTTTTTATCAGGTATAGTCCTACTGTCACAGATTTCAATATCTGTAGCAGTCTGCATCAGCAATTCATCACAGTTCATTTTATTTTGATGCAGAATAAAATTAAAATCTAGTAATTAAACTTGAGTAAGAACTTAGGTAGGAACTTAACAAGAACTTAGGTAGGAACTTGAGTAAGAACTTAGGTAGGAACTTGGGTAAGAACTTAACAAGAACTTAACAAGAACTTAGTAAGAACTTGACAAGAACTTGACAAGAACTTGAGTAAGAACTTGACAAGAACTTGAGTAAGAACTTGACAAGAACTTAGCAAGGATTTCTACAAACATACATACTGAACTGGTTGATCAGTTTTTAAAACCAGTTTCGAGTGCTTAGAAGATTTCAGATTATTCTTTATTCTTTCTCTCTCCTGTTTGTTTTCAATGACATCATTTTCTCGAAGACACTCTTCAAAACTGTCACGGTCCTTTGAATAGAACAATGTTATTGTTTTGAGTTGCTCTCTAAAGTCTTTCAGAACTGCATTGTATTTTTGTGTTAATATCCAAACTGATATTAATGCATGTCGTCCACTGAATGCAAGCTTTGCTAGTGCACTTTTCTTTCTAACAATGTCACGTTCTGCTGCACAGTCATCAATAATAAACAGTGTTGGCGTGTTCTGAAAAAGATCGAAATAATGCTCCAAGCAAACATTTAGACGATCAGAAGGATTTACAATAAATATATTTTGATCAGACCATATGAATTTTCTCTCCTTGTATGTTCTGTTATGCTTTATGGTTGGACAGAATATGACTATGTGTTCAAAGTGATTTATGTAAACGGTCTGTAATAAATCCAAAACATATCTTGTTTTGCCGCAACCTGTTGCCCCACAAATCAAAGAACAGTGTGGATCTTTTGGAAGAAAATCTAGATACTTCATTTTAACACGTTCAATAAACAATATCCTGTAATCTGCTTTCAGAGATGTTTAACTGCGCATCTGACACAACAAACACGTAGATCTTAACTGATTTACTACTACTCCCTACTTCCTTTTCAATTTGTATTGTGATTCCTTCTGATCCGTTTTCAATTCGCCTTCCACTTCCATGCAGTTTGTTGTCGTCAGTTGTTCTGAGATCCAGCCATAACGCATATTTATTTGTCAAGAAATCTTCTACGCCAACACCGTGTAAATGTAGATCTTTAGCCACAAGATCAGATGTTGGGTCTTTCAATCTTCCTCCAGTAAAGTACTTTCTTGCTTCATCATAGTGTTGGTATGGCAGCATGCCAGATGCAAATATTTGGTTTGGCTGCCCTTCAATTGTGCAATATACTCTATTGATTAGTGGATTGTAAAACTTTTCTATTTGCCTTTCATATGAATCTTTTGGTTCCTCAAACAACATAAGTATTCCCTTCATTGACCTAGCTGGTGTATTCAAGTTAATGTTCCAGATTGGATCAGCCTGGCTTTTTGAAAGTGTACTGTGATTCAACACTCTTTCATAATAGATAGGCAGCTTAGAACTGTACTGATTTTCTATAAGTCTAGCCAGTTCAGGATGGTTTACAACATCAAACTCTAAAGAAATTCCAGACACCTTATACTTTGCTTCCGGGTCTTGTGAAAGCATAACACGATCATAACTATTGAAAGTCAGGTCGTATGACAGCCTGTCACGCAATGCTCCTTGATAGAAGGGAGGATGTGAATTTATGAGTTCAAAGTCAAGTGGAATACAAAATTTGTTTCCAAAAGCAACATTGACAGCGTTATCTTTTTTGTTGTCAGCTTTATCTCCTGCTCCTATTCTAACTTTTATCCCATTGTCTGACTGAATCCCTTGAAACACTCTGTTTTTCTTTTCATTGTCAGTCAACCAATTATCTGCATAAACTAAAAAAACATCTGCATTATTCAATGACATCACTTCCCGCCCTTCCAGTTTGACAGTAATCTTCCTCGCAATTGCTCTTCCTACATTATAAGCCAAAGTCCTATTTGCATCTGAGCCAGATTCTAATTCTAATTTGAATGATAGTCTTACAGTGCCTGGTACAATAACATCGTTCTTACCTAGATTAGGAAACCTAACAGTAAGTATTTCATTCTGATCAATAGTAGAAGGATTATTTGTAACTATAACTGTTTGCCTTATTCCTTTTACCCCGAGAGGTTCTTTCAGCCTTCTGTAAGGATCAAGAACAGAACCGAACGATTGTGCCATCTTTTTTTATTTTCAAAATAAAAAATAAGTTACAAATGGCAGAAGGTGGATTTGAAGATTTATTTGAGCCAGCGGACGACATGAGCGAAGCAATCCCTTTGGTTCCCTACCATCATTCACTGCATTATGAGGTGGCACGACATGAACTTCTGGAAGGTAAAGTTAGAGATTTCTACAAAAGTTTAGGAGAAGAACCTGATGTTTTAGATCCAAACCAGTTCAAAATGGAAGCAAATCATTTATATACAACTAGCGATAAAGGAGAAAAAGTCCAACTTACATATAAATCTAATCCTGCTAAGTTTCTATCAAAAGTTTCACTAAAACAAAAACTTACTGCTAATCGACTTAGGCAATTAGATATTGTGCCTAGCACACGGTCATCACCTTCCCATGTTGTTTCCTTACTTCAACAAGCAGAACTAGGACTACCAACTGCTACTCAAATAGAATCTGTTCCATTGCAAGATCTTAATAAACTTGCAGATGAGGCTGATCAACTTATACAAGAGATAGAGACTTCTTTTTCTGAGGAAACTTCACTGAAGACTCCACATGAACTATTACCTATGAGAGAAATAGAAGCCCTTAATCAATCACTACAAACCATCAGAGGTGAAATAGCAAATAATCTGTCAAAACTAGGTCAGCTGGATGAAGATATAAACAAAGAGAAACAAAAACTTGCTGATGCTGATGATTTGAACCTAGAACAAGAAGTAAAAAACAGAATTTCTAAGCGTTTAAAAGATTTGCAGGAGGAGAAAGCCATAAGGTTAGAAGTTCTAAGTAACAATAGAGAACAACTGAGAACACAGGTCAGCAGAATAAAAAATACAATTCAAAGAATCCTTTACGAAGACACAACTCTTGCTGAAAGAATTAGAACGCTTTTCAGAGAGCAGGGAATCACAATAGCTAGTATACTAACTGCGCTAGGATTTGCAATAAGCACATTAGTGTTAACACTCACAGGTGGCACTGTCACACCTCCACCTCCACCTTCACCTTCATCTCCATCTGATCCGGGATGGGTAAAGAAACAACTCAAACACATTGCAGAACTATTAAAGAAACTAGCAGCAAAAGCTTTGGATGCACTTCCAGGAATCATTGGTTCAATTGTTAGCTGGCTGTTATCTTTTGCAGGTAAAGTTGTTGGTTTCATGGCTGAACATCTCTGGACTCTAATAGTTTTAATTGCAGGTGTTCTGCTAACGAGAATAAAGCAAAAGTAAGCCTACACCCACTCCACCAATTACTAGAGCAGTCTTCTGCGATTCATGATCATCACTAATACTAACAGCTTGATCATCACTAGTGACAGAATGATCTTCACCTGCAGCGTGATCTTCACTTGTCACGCTTTGTTTCTGTTCATTGTGATATGGCTGTAACATCGTTCTGATTTCTGAATTCAGTTCTTCACCCTTTCCAAGCGGCTGGGTGTCACTAGCAATAATGATTTCATTGTTATAATTTGTTATTGTTCCAATCTGCAGCTGGAGATCAGAAGGTAACATGTAAAGGCCGTTACCAACAGCAAAGTCAACTTTTGATCTTGCATAACGGAGAGAGTCTTGATACCTTTTGATGCTGGAAGGCAGATCAACTGCAGAGTTTATGACATCTTCTAAATTTGATAACAACTGTTTCTGTGCACCAAACCCTGTGCTTGTTCTCATTATGTTTGATCGTGTCTGTGCCTGCGAGCCTAGCAAGCACCACGCATATGTTCGGATAGATTCATTGATCCTTTCAACACCTGATCCAGTGAAACCTTTGCCGGTGTCTAATATAAAAGTAGTCCATGCATTGTGGTGCTGTTGTTCTATTGATCCTAACTGTACCTGCACATTTGAAGAAAAAGATGTATGACCTGGCCAGTAATCAAAATTATACCTCCTGTGGACACCCCATAAATATAGTGTTCCCATGCCATGGTTTTTGTCTTGCTTTTGCCTAAAGTCGGTCTTAAAATCTATATTGAATTCATTGCAGAGACGCTCATACACTTTCATGTTTATCCTATTGTTGAATGGGTTCCAGCTCTTTTCATGCGGCATTGGTGCCTGAAGTTCAGACAAGATTCTCCTGCACTGATAGTAAACGTGAAATGTGTACACACACTTTGTCAGTAAGTTTGAATTATTCATGTGGTCTGCATAGGACACTCCACATCCTGTGGTTGCACAGAATATTGCAAAGTTTAACTGATTCTGATAGAACTGAATTGGGTGAGAGTTCCACATCTTTGGAACACTATCATTTTTGATTGGGGGATTTAGGTAAGAATGGAATGGGTCAGGCACTTTAACGCGAATGGATTCTGTTTCTGTTACAGCAAAGTCCAACTCATGGAAAGAAATAGTCTTTGGATTGTAATATGGTCCAGTTTTGTATTTAACGTCTTTGTTGAATTTATACTGACTCATTTTTGTTGTTGAATAAAAAATGTTTATCACACTAACAAATGTGAAGACTAGTGTGCCAGTTAAACTTGCAACCCCTATCAACAATCAAAATGGAGGAATGAAAGTTGCACTGCATGAAATTATGTACAAGGTTACTTGGTATAATATCAGTAAAAAAAAGGCTAACAACTGGGTTAGAATTAATGGTAAAAAACATTCTGTAGAAGATGGTTACTATGACTTCTGCACTTTAGAGAAAGAATTGTTTGCTCCAGTAGGTATTACAGCGAGTTTAAATCATGCAAGTCTCATTGCTACTCTTACTATGCCCAAAACTAGAGAAGTAAACGTTGAGTTTCCAACCAAACTCCTTGATATGCTTGGAATTACAAAAATATACAAGGGAACACGTCCCATTGACATGGATGTTAACAGTGTACTGTTTGTTCACATGAGAGAGCTTAACACATCCTATAATCTGTTTAATGATCAGCGTTCTGATCTGCTTAGGATTCTTCCACCGAGTGATGCCTCTTTTTGTAAAATGCACGTGCCAACATTTAAGACACTTCAGTTCAAGGACTTGGAGGAAGGGTGTCATGAATTCCTACACATTGATCTGAAAAATCAAAGTGGACAACCAGTTGATTGTTTGTTTAACATTACATTGGAAATAGTTCCATAAAATATTGAGTATTAAAATGTCGAGTGGACCTACAATAGCTTATCCTGTTGCATGTTCAACTATAGAGTTGAAAGATTTAGCAGACGCTATCGACTTTGAGAGCAATGCTGAAGTTGGTGCAGTGTATGCATTCGAGTTTACAGACACTGGTCATTACAAGAGAAAGGAAATCGACGATGAAAAGAAACCAAGATTCCTCAAACTAGGTCAAATCTGTGATGTTAATGTACCTGATCCAATTGTCGATGACACATTCTACATGTGGAAACATCAGAATAAAAAATGGGTACTTAGTCCTGTTATGAAAAAGATTGACTGGGAAATGAAGTTTGAACTTGTGAGTCCATACACTCTTGTTGGAAAAGACGACACATTCCGTAAGTCAATCAATGCTGGACCACTAATTGTTAGCCTTGTTCCTGCGATTAACAGCAGGGGAGAAGTTGCAGTTAAACCTTTCAATAAGAACAACTATCTCATTCACAGAAAACAAAGTGTTGAAAAGGACGCTGACACCATTGTCGATTTTATACCCAAGCTTCCAATAGGGCAGAATGCAACTATGATATTTGATATAGTTGTCAGGAAAAGGGAAGAAACCACAAACACTGTTCTAATGAGAGGAATAAATCTCAACTGGAGACCATTAAATGTTGAAGAAGTCAGAGTATTTATTGCTGTTCAAAAGGATTCTAACACAATAAAAAAACAGACGTCAAACCAAAATGTTGTTGTTAACGCAGATATAAATAATTTAACAGAAATAAGAAGTATTAATCTTACTTATCTTGATTTGATTGCTTTCTACTATACAGATAAGGTGTTAAGCAATGAACAGCTTCAAAGCTTAGCAGAAACACTGGCCAGTGAGAATTAAGATAAATATTTTATATTTTGCATTAAAAAGATGACTAGCAGTGTGAAGCTTTATCCTAATATTGATGAAAGTGCAGCAGAAAGTCAACAATTCAGACTGGCACACATTAGTAATATACAAAAACAACTAGAAGATGAATTAGAAAAATATTCTCGCGCTAGACGTAAGTACTCAACAACTTACAACAGCCTTTCTAATGCCAGCACTGGTTCTACTATCCTTGCATCAGCTGCAGGTGTAACGGGAACAATTCTGTTAGCTACCGGAGTAGGGACTCCAGTTTCTCTAATCCTAGGTGGTGTCGCAGCAGCAGTTGGTGGTTTATCATTTATAGCATCAGCTATAATGAAAAAAATTGTGAAAAAGCTTGAAAAACACGAATCCATTTCCACTCTTGCATCATCAAAATTGTCTAGCCTAAAACTGTCTATCAGTAAAGCACTTGAAGATTCAAAAGTTTCTGACGAAGAATTCAAACAGATACAAACAGACTTTGATGACTACAAAAGTAAGAAAGCAAGTATTCAAACAAAAACACGAGCTGAATATAACAAGCCAATCGATATAGAAGATCTGAAAAAGCAGTTTTTAAAAAAGGGGATTCAAATAGGACGGGAAGAAAAAGTAAAAATAGAATCACTTGTAAAGAGTTAACTATTCGTTTAGACAGTCACATTGCATGTATCAGATATAATTCTAACAGTGAAAGAACATATGAAGTAAAGTTTGTAAATGAGAGAGCGTATTGAGCTTAAGAATGTTGTATAAGAGAAAGGGGGAATGTACGTTCTGGGTTACTGATTCCGACAGACCCGGCATTGGTTCAAAACAACCTTACTTTACTGTATTTTTTTTTTGGTATGGATTTATGCAGTAATTTTCTGATTTTGTCGCATGTTTCATTTTAGTAAAAGTTTAGTCCAGAAGCCTATTTTGCGTTAATATTTAGGGTCTGTCGGAATCGGTGAGCCAGAACGTACATTCCCCCTTTCTCTGAGAGAGAGACAGAGAGACAGAGAGAGAAAGAGAGAGAGAGAGGAGAAAGAGAGAGAGAGAAAAAGAGAGAAAGAGAGAGAGAGAGAGAGAGAGAGAGAGAGAGAGAGAGAGAGAGAGAAAGAGAGAGAGAGAGCGCACACGGGCTATTTACTCCTAAACCTTCACCTTTAATCACCCTTTATTGACTGACATGAAGACCACAACACTTTTTCACGGAATCAACAAGAAATCCAACTGTCAAATCTGACCACCAAAAAAAAAGGAAAACCCCTGCTTCTCCAGGTGGAGTACGAAACTCAAACACACACACACTCACACATATATCCTGAGGG
>NW_027127384.1:0-16658 GCF_037325665.1 Littorina saxatilis
TACGTGTCAGTCTGTCTTTCTCTGACTGTCTACGTGTCAGTCTGTCTTTCTCTGACTGTCTACGTGTCAGTCTGTCTTTCTCTGACTGTCTACGTGTCAGTCTGTCTTTCTCTGACTGTCTACGTGTCAGTCTGTCTTTCTCTGATTGTCTACGTGTCAGTCTGTCTTTCTCTGACTGTCTACGTGTCTGTCTTTCTTTCTCTGACTGTCTACGTGTCTGTCTGTCTTTCTCTGACTGTCTACGTGTCAGTCTGTCTTTCTCTGACTGTCTACGTGTCAGTCTGTCTTTCTCTGACTGTCTACGTGTCAGTCTGTCTTTCTCTGACTGTCTACGTGTCAGTCTGTCTTTCTCTGACTGTCTACGTGTCAGTCTGTCTTTCTCTGACTGTCTACGTGTCAGTCTGTCTTTCTCTGACTGTCTACGTGTCAGTCTGTCTTTCTCTGACTGTCTACGTGTCAATCTGTCTTTCTCTGACTGTCTATGTGTCAGTCTGTCTTTCTCTGACTGTCTACGTGTCTGTCTGTCTGTCTGTCTGTCTGTCTGTCTGTCTGTCTCTCTCTCTCTCTCTCTCTCTCTCTCTCCGAACACTTCCTGTCTATGTGGCTCTTGGGAAAGAAGAGCAATATTGTTTGTACAAAGGAGGGAGTGGCTTTTAGAGTCTAGACGTATGTATCAAAGTTGAAGTTTGATCATTACAACACAAACAACCACATTCTCGAAAGCTGTACCCACTTATTTCTTGTCCCTGCTTCATTTCCGTTGCAGACACTTTACAGGCTGTTCCTTTCTCCTTAAACCGGATGGCAAAGAACACTCAAGGCTTTCTCCGCTCAATTTGACACCTGCCGGTGTTGTTTTTGTTTTTCTTTTGTTATATTTTTATTCTCCTTTTTTCACTTCCGAATTTGACTTACTTGTGTGTTTGTGTGTGAACTTTCTCTCTCTCTGTCTATGTCTGTCTGTCTGTTTCTCTCTCTCTCTTTCTGTCTCTGTCTCTCTTTCTCTCTCACTATCTCTCTCTCTCTGTTTCCCACTTTTTTTCCTTTTTATATTTAGTCAAGTTTTGACTAAATATTTTAACATCGAGGGGGAATCGAAACGAGGGTCGTGGTGTATGTGCGTATGTGTGTGCGTGCGTGCGTGCGTGTGTGTGTGTGTGTGTGTGTAGAGCGATTCAGAAATGTCTCTGATGACGTCATATCCGGCTTTTCGTGAAAGTTGAGGCGGCACTGTCACGCCCTCATTTTTCAACCAAATTGGTTGAAATTTTGGTCAAGTAATCTTCGACGAAGCCCGGACTTCGGTATTGCATTTCAGCTTGGTGGCTTAAAAATTAATTAATGACTTTGGTCATTAAAAATCGGAAAATTGTAAAAAAAAATAAAAATTTATAAAACGATCCAAATTTACGTTTATCTTATTCTCCATCATTTGCTGATTCCAAAAACATATAAATATGTTATATTCGGATTAAAAACAAGCTCTGAAAATTAAATATATAAAAATTATTATCAAAATTAAATTGTCCAAATCAATTTAAAAACACTTTCATCTTATTCCTTGTCGGTTCCTGATTCCAAAAACATATAGATATGATATGTTTGGATTAAAGACACGCTCAGAAAGTTAAAACAAAGAGAGGTACAGAAAAGCGTGCTATCCTTCTTAGCGCAACTACTACCCCGCTCTTCTTGTCAATTTCACTGCCTTTGCCATGAGCGGTGGACTGACGATGCTACGAGTATACGGTCTTGCTGAAAAAATGGCATTGCGTTCAGTTTCATTCTGTGAGTTCGACAGCTACTTGACTAAATATTGTATTTTCGCCTTACGCGACTTGTTTTTATATTTAGTCAAGTTTTGACTAAATATTTTAACATCGAGGGGGAATCGAAACGAGGGTATGGTGTATGTGCGTGTGTCTGTGTGTGTGTCTGTGTGTGTGTCTGTGTGTGTGTGTAGAGCGATTCAGACTAAACTACTGGACCGATCTTTATGAAATTTGACATGAGAGTTCCTGGGTATGAAATCCCCGAACGTTTTTTTCATTTTTTTGATAAATGTCTTTGATGACGTCATATCCGGCTTTTCGTGAAAGTTGAGGCGGCACTGTCACGCCCTCATTTTTCAACCAAATTGGTTGAAATTTTGGTCAAGTAATCTTCGACGAAGCCCGGGGTTCGGTATTGCATTTCAGCTTGGTGGCTTAAAAATTAATTTATGACTTTGGTCATTAAAAATCGGAAAATTTAAAAAAAAAATAAAAATTTATAAAACGATCCAAATTTACGTTTATCTTATTCTCCATCATTTGCTGATTCCAAAAACATATAAATATGTTATATTCGGATTAAAAACAAGCTCTGAAAATTAAATATATAAAAATTATTATCAAATTTTTTTTTTCGAAATCAATTTAAAAACACTTTCATCTTATTCCTTGTCGGTTCCTGATTCCAAAAACATATAGATATGATATGTTTGGATTAAAAACACGCTCAGAAAGTTAAAACAAAGAGAGGTACAGAAAAGCGTGCTATCCTTCTTAGCGCAACTACTACCCCGCTCTTCTTGTCAATTTCACTGCCTTTGCCATGAGCGGTGGACTGACGATGCTACGAGTATACGGTCTTGCTGAAAAAGGGCAGCTACTTGACTAAATATTGTATTTTCGCCTTACGCGACTTGTCTTTTCTTTTCATTAAATTGTTGTACAATTTACATCTGCTTGCTCTTTTTATATTTAGTCAAGTTTTGACTAAATATTTTAACATCGAGGGGGAATCGAAACGAGGGTCGTGGTGTATGTGCGTGTGTGCGTGTGTGTGTGTGTCTGTGTGTGTGTCTGTGTGTGTGTGTGTGTGTGTAGAGCGATTCAGACTAAACTACTGGACCGATCTTTATGAAATTTGACATGAGAGTTCCTGGGTATGAAATCCCCGAACGTTTTTTTCATTTTTTTGATAAATGTCTTTGATGACGTCATATCCGGCTTTTCGTGAAAGTTGAGGCGGCACTGTCACGCCCTCATTTTTCAACCAAATTGGTTGAAATTTTGGTCAAGTAATCTTCGACGAAGCCCGGGGTTCGGTATTGCATTTCAGCTTGGTGGCTTAAAAATTAATTAATGACTTTGGTCATTAAAAATCTGAAAATTGTAAAAAAAATTAAAAATTTATAAAACGATCCAAATTTACGTTTATCTTATTCTCCATTATTTGCTGATTCCAAAAACATATCAATATGTTATATTTGGATTAAAAACAAGCTCTGAAAATTAAATATATAAAAATTATTATCAAATTTTTTTTTTCGAAATCAATTTAAAAACACTTTCATCGTATTCCTTGTCGGTTCCTGATTCCAAAAATATATAGATATGATATGTTTGGATTAAAAACACGCTCAGAAAGTTAAAACGAAGAGAGGTACAGAAAAGCGTGCTATCCTTCTTAGCGCAACGAATACCCCGCTCTTCTTGTCAATTCCACGGGCACTGCCTTTGCCACGGGCGGTGGAGTGACGATGCTACGAGTATACGGTCTTGCTGCGTTCAGTTTCATTCTGTGAGTTCGACAGCTACTTGACTAAATATTGTATTTTCGCCTTACGCGACTTGTTTATATTTAGTCAAGTTTTGACTAAATATTTTAACATCGAGGGGGAATCGAAACGAGGGTATGGTGTATGTGCGTCTGTCTGTGTGTGTGTGTGTGTGTGTAGAGCGATTCAGACTAAACTACTGGACCGATCTTTATGAAATTTGACATGAGAGTTCCTGGGTATGAAATCCCCGAACGTTTTTTTCTTTTTTTTGATAAATGTCTTTGATGACGTCATATCCGGCTTTTCGTGAAAGTTGAGGCGGCACTGTCACGCCCTCATTTTTCAACCAAATTGGTTGAAATTTTCGTCAAGTACTCTTCGACGAAGCCCGGGGTTCGGTATTGCATTTCAGCTTGGTGGCTTAAAAATTAATTAATGACTTTGGTCATTAAAAATCTGAAAATTGTAAAAAAAAATAAAAATTTATAAAACGATCCAAATTTACGTTTATCTTATTCTCCATCACTTGCCGATTCCAAAAACATATAAATATGTTATATTCGGATTAAAAACAAGCTCTGAAAATTAAATATATAAAAATTATTATCAAATTTTTTTCCCCGAAATCAATTTAAAAACACTTTCATCTTATTCCTTGTCGGTTCCTGATTCCAAAAATATATAGATATGATATGTTTGGATTAAAAACACGCTCAGAAAGTTAAAACGAAGAGAGGTACAGAAAAGCGTGCTATCCTTCTCAGCGCAACGAATACCCCGCTCTTCTTGTCCATTCCACGTGCACTGCCTTTGCCACGGGCGGTGGAGTGACGATGCTACGAGTATACGGTCTTGCTGCGTTGCGTTGCGTTCAGTTTCATTCTGTGAGTTCGACAGCTACTTGACTAAATATTGTATTTTCGCTTTACGCGACTTGTTTGTTATTTTTGTGATACTTGTCGAATTTGACTTTGATGACGTCCTGTCCGGGTTTTTTTTGGTGAAAGTTGAGGCCACACTGTCACATCCTCATTTTTCGATCAAATTGATTGAAATTTTAGCCAAGCAATCTTCGACAAAGCCCGGACTATGGTATTGCACTTCAACTTGGAAGCTTAGTAATTAGGTAATGTGTTTGGTCATTAAAAATTGCAAAATGTTGATAACAATTAAAACATGATTTCATCTTATTTTGTTTATTATTTCCTGATTCCAAAAACATAGATATGTTATGTTTGGATTAACACCAAGCTCAGAAAGCTAAAAAGAATACAGAAAAGCGCGCTTTCCTGCTAAGCGCACCCGCTACTGAGGCTGATGGGGTCTATGTCGACCAAAAGAGTGGGATTCCCTGTAGGTGGAGTTCCTGCAGGGGGATTCCCTGTATACAGGGAATTCCACAGGGTAGAGTTTTTCAATAAAACTTGCAAACCATACTCGAACCTTTAAGAAATATCAAAAAAGATCGAAAAACATCAAATTCTACCGATGTCGCAGAGCATCACGTGACTTTCAGCAATATCAGCGAAACGCTACAAGAACTACACCATGTGGTATTCCCTGTATACAGGGAATCCACCTACAGGAACTCCTCCTACAGGGAATCCCACTCTTTTGGTCGACATAGACCCCATCAGCGCTACTGAGCCATACAGTCATGTCAATTTCACTGCGTTTTCCACGTGAAAAGTGTCAGCGATTTTCTTGCTGCGGGGATTGACAAAGCTGTAATGTCTCGGTGAAAAAATGCAGTGCGTTCTGTTAGTTCGACAGATTGACTAATTGTAGTAATTTCGCCTAACGCGACTTGAATAGTGTTTGTGGTTGGGGTGGTGATGGCAAGAGTCGTTGCCAAAGCCTAATATTAATAAGGCGAAGTCGACTTCACAAAGTCTACTTCACAAAGCTCGCTACACGAAGCTTTGGCACTGGATTTTCGGCAAAATATACTTCGGGAAGTCTTCTTCTCCCCCCCCCTCCCCCCAGTCTTGCTATCTCTCTGTCTCACTCTCTTCGCGAAGTCAATTTCGGGCTCAATTAAAGATAGTACACGTAAGGCGCCATTTTGGAAAGTTTTCGGACGATTTGGACCTTAAAAACTTCAAGGGACATTCGCTGTACTGTAATTTAGAAACACCTGCAATGATTTGCTCAAAACTATTACGAAACTATGCCGAGTAATTAACTTAAATTTAAGCAACGAGCGGTTTGCTTCGCCCAACTCTCCTGTGTCAGGAGCCGGGTTCCGTTTGTCATCATATTGTAAAATTTAATTCTCATAGATACCCTTTCGTCAAAGCAGATTAAGACCGTTGGGTTGAGGAAGTCAAACCTACAGTCTTGCAAACGCATGCATATTCCTATGGAAAGCCGTTTGGCTCATAACTATTACAGCTGTAATTTAAAATAAATACAGCTGTATTTAATGATAAATACAGCTGTATTTAATCATAAATACAGCTGTATTTAAAAATAATTACACCTGTATTTAAAAATATATACAGCTGTATTTATTATTAAATACAGGTGTAATTATTTTTAAATACAGCTGCATTTAAAAATAAATACAGCTGTATTTAAAAATAATTACACCTGTATTTAATAGTAAATACAGCTGTATTTAAAAATAAATACACCTGTAATTATTTTTAGATACAGGTGTAATTATTTTTAAATACAGCTGTATTTATTTTTAAATGCAGCTGCATTTAATAAATGCGGCTGAAATAAATTAGAACTTGAATCGGAAAATGTACGACATGCAAAGCGACAATCTCGTGGAGATACTACTTCCGGTGACGCCACTGGATCAGACCCGCCATTGCGACGTCAATTTGTTGCAGTCTGGTAATGAGCCAGAAGAAGTTTTAAGAAGGTAAGCAACGTTTTGTTTGCTTGTTCATTTGTGACTTAATGGAAGAAACAATGCGTGATCTTTGAAACACGGGTACCGGGTCCCGGTTTGATAACCACTGGCAGTGGCAATCAAAGATGGCGTGTAAAACTAAAAGCAACTTTCTGTGTTTTGGAGTTCATTAAATGTTGGGATGAATATGTCAGGTTTGAGGATGCACATTTCTGTAGGTTCATCTCGGTATTCCACCCCCTCGGCTTTCTGTTGTAAATATTAAGCTGAGCACGGTGATCGAATGTGGAAGCTACGTTTGGTCAAAGGTCACAGAAGATTTGCGTCGTGCAGCGAAGGAAAGAATCGCGATCTTGTTTCCGAATCGGTACCTCTTTGTTTTTCATTAAACCTGTCATTCTGCTTGCTCGGCTTTGTTAGATGTTTGCATATCGTGTTGCTATTTTCTTTGCTTTTATTATTGTTTCTTACTTGTGCTTCGTTTATCGATACAACGCAAGTAATAAAAGTGTTTGGCAATTTTCAGGGAAAATGGAATGCTACTTGTAAACTGTACAACGCATGGTGTATTCCAGGATATCTGATCAAGAGTTGGATGCGTTGGTGGAACCAATTACTGCTTCCAACAAGCTTACTGGGTCCTTAATGATACAAGCTCGTCTGAAAGGACAGGGGACAGTACTTCAGGTAACTCTTCTGTGCTGAATATTAGAATAGTAAAGCTTCAAAAAGGAATTTTAAACTGTTGAAAAACAACTGAGAAATGGACCAATGTTTCACAGTCACAGATTCTGATTTTAAAGTTAAGTAATACCGTTTTTATATTTAGTCAAGTTTTGACTAAATATTTTAACGTAGAGGGGGGAATTGAGACGAGGGTCGTGGTGTATGTGTGTGTGTGTGTGTGTCTGTCTGTCTGTCTGTGTGTGTGTTTCGATCCATCATACAACGCCGCAGCTATGGAGGTCAATGCGTTGCTTCGGCAGGGCACTGTGGACTCCCCTAGAGTTGTATTTTGGGACCATGATTTTATGTTTTCCGCTGGAAAACAGTTTACGTTACCTGAATTTGCAGCGTCATTTCCTGGGTGATGGTGTGCATCTAGCAAACGTATATTCCCAAGCTTGGGACCTGTTGGCGTAACATATCAAGATCAAGAAGATCAAGCAACGTCAGGACAGGCCAGGTTGTACAAGTCCCTTCGTCAGGCGATAAACACAGTCGGTTTTTGTGTGATTAAATAATGTTGTAGCCGGGTCAGGTTGCATTGTGCGTTTTGACTGATCAGCTTACAAAGCACGGGTATAGGAACAGGGAATCTTCAAATTGTTTACATTTTCTTTCTTGTTTGATGCGGGTGGGTGGCATAAATCGACGGCTCTAAATGGGGTCAACCAGATCGGTAGATGGGAAGTAACTCGAGTTTATGACAGGCTCGTTGTGGATGATGTCCCTTGTCTAAAAACCAGTTCAAGGTGGATCCGGAATGGTTCTTCGATCAACACGATTGTTGAGTGTTCTGTCAAATCAAGATATCGTGACATGTTTCAACAGTATGTTTCTGTGTTGGTGGATAGTATGGATCAGTGTTTTTCCAGAGTACTTGGAAATAATTTTCAGGTGAGATTCTGATGAACATGTTGGTGTTACGATGCCTTTTCATGTGAGCGTTTGTCAATTCAGAGAATCAGAATATTTGTTCCTGTGGAGGTACTGTATGTCAATTACCTCGGGTGTTTGTCATTTCAGTGAATCAGGAAATATTGGTTCCTGTGGAAGTACTGTTTTGTCAATCACCTGTTATTTTGCCTAGGAGATTCCAAATTTATTTTGATTGTGGTACTGTGGGCTAGGTAATATTTCATGTGGAGGTACTGTTGTCACTTGTGTTGGCTGGTGCCTCACAGATTACAAACACTATTTTGGTTAAAGTACATGTACCGTGGGCTAGGTAATATTTCATGGTGGGGCTGATTTTTCAGAGAATCAGAAAACATGGTTCGCTGTTGTTCTTTTTGTCAAATTAAGCTATAGGGCCTCAGAGATTCCAACATTAGTTAGTATGTGGATTTGTTAGCCAGGTATTATGTTGGTGTGTGACAGTTCAGAGAACCATGATGTAATTTCCTGTTGGTGTTCTGTTTGTCATAAATGTATTGAGCCTCAGAGATTCCAAACTCGTTTGGTGGGGGTACTGGGTGCCAGGATTTGAGTTTGACACAGAAAACACAATTGGTTTGAAGTACTTTGGGCCAGATTTTAATCAATTTCTTTGGTTTGTATTTCAGACTCCCAAAATCTGGTGACAACTTCAGAAGTATGGGATATTAAACACCTTTTACAGGCTGAACAGTGAAGGAGTTGTTAACTCCTGCAAGGAGCAGCAGACAAGTTCAAGGCTTATGTGTAATTCTCAGTAATCTGACAAATAAGGCTGTGTTCACATATCCTGTTTTTTATGCACAGGAATATGCCTCCCAGGAGGGCAGCGTCAAGGCGGGTAGCCGAAGTGACCCGAGCCGCTGCAGGTCGGCCGAGGGCCAGCAACCAGACAGCCTCGCAGCGACAACCCGGTGGGTTTGAGTCAGCCACAGCAGGAGGGGAAGAAAGCGCCACTGCTTTGGCCGCGGTATTGGCAGAACTACGCAGGCTGGGGGAGCGGCAAGAGACCTGCCAAGTGGCCATTGTCTCGCTCCAGAAAGACAACCAACGTCTGCAAGAAGCTGTTTCGGGTGATCGTGAGGCCATCGCCTCAACATCGGGATCGATGACAACCGGTACCAGCAATTCTACCCTGTCTGGCTCGGTTGCCAACCTGGTCAACACAATCACAGGTGAGGCGGCAACCCAATTGGTGCCTGTTGTTTTGTTCGTCGAGGATAAAGTTAAACGCAGGATCTGGGGCCCGGGGCGTCAATCCACAATGACAACTGAAAAGTTTCAAATGGAAGCGTGTCAATGTTAATTGTAATTCAATCTGACAATGATCTCTTTCCTGCGTTCATGCGGTTGCAAACAGACCAGAATTGGTTCTGTTCTGTTCACATAGTACTTTGAGTTCACTTACATGCAAGGGTGATGCACAGTATTCCTATGGAGAGAACTTCATCTTTAAGTGTACTTCGATTAACTGAAGATATTCAATTGTTTACTTCAATGTGGGAGGTGTGCAATGTGTAAATACACATCAACTCAGTCAGTAAGATTTATGTGCTGGTGTATGATGCAGAGCTGTCAGCCCCTATGAAGCTTCATGTGTAGCAATCTTGAATTTATAGTGTAGCAAATGGTGTTTATCTTTAAGTATTGCATCATCTTATAATCCACTGCACCTACATGTTTATATGTCAAGACACAAATGTTGCAATAACTGTGTTCAGACAAGAAAACAGCAGCAGGAACAAATGAACATTGTAGAGTGTCTGTATAACGAAGTAGCATTTTCTGTTTTACAAGTAGCATGCTACATCGAAAGCGTAATAGTCTGCAGCTCTAATTGGGCCACTAATGCGACATGGTGCTTTTGGATTCCACAAGTTATTTTGCATGTTGTTTTTAAGGCAAATATGTCAGAAGCTCCTAAAGAACTTTAGTGGGTAAGCCTGTGACATTGTTGTCCACATAGAGAATACTATATGGTTTCCTATGAAATACCAGTTTTACTCAAGTTGTGCTTTTAAATATTAAACTGCGAACAATATTTCAAAACACTAGTGTAAAACTGGTATCAAACAGGAAGCCATGTAGTATTCTGTTTATCCTACATACAGGGTTCGTACAGGTCATGGAAAGTCATGGAATTTGATTTTTAATTTTCCAGACCTGGAAAGTCATGGAATTTCAATTCAAGTCATGGAATTTCAATTCAAGTCATGGAATTTAACATAAATAAGAAAGAAAAAAAAATAACCTTTAGCACGCCAGCTTTCTTTCGAGTTGTTTCTTGACAACAAAAAGTATGCGGAATTGGAACGAATTACCAAGGAAGATCTTCGCAATGAACTGTGTATCGCGGTGAAAAAAATGACAGTTCGTCAAGTCACAGTGTTAGTGACGGTTATGAAACGGAATTTACGAAAGTGCAGATGGATACAAACAGTGGCTGGTCCAGTTTAGTGAAATGACAGGACCAGCAAACATTACCGATAATCTGACTGCGTAGCAAATGCTTGACTTGCTTGTCAAAGAGACACTGCGTAGAAACTGACTCAAATTCAGTGCAAAGCAAGCCAGTGTCAAAACTGGCAGTGACAAGATGTAAAAAGTTTGCGTGTTCGGAAATGGCGACCTGTGGATCTAGTCATGGAAAATGTTATTGAGGCTCATGGGAAAGTCATGGAATTTTGTTTCTAAAAACCAGTGGGGACCCTGTACATACTGTTGCATGTTCATTGCTGTAAATGTCCCTTTGTCGAAGCGCCCAGATTGAAGAAGCTTAAAAATTGAACCTGGATCTCTCCGAATGCCTCGTGTAATCTTTTATGTCAAAGCAAGGAAATGTCACTGGTGTGGTGTTTACGTTCTTAAAATTCTTCCGAGTGTTCAAAGAAGGACGCTTGTTTCGGTATTGGAGGCAGTGAAAAATCAGGTCCTTGTCAGACAAGACCTCTTTACACATGCAATGTAGAGTGAATGGTATTGTTATGACATGAGTGGTATGTCACGTTAGTGTAATAAGTTGTATTCTTACACGCTCCACAAAGGCACAGAGTACGGGGAGCCATCCCGCGGGTTGATCCTGGTGGAGTAGCTGTCAGAGCTTTGGCGTTGAGGCCCACGAGACGTCGTCTGTACCAAGTATCAGGACCAAACGCTCTCTGGCATCTAGACGGATACCACAAGTTGATATCGTGAGTACAGCTACAAATACATACACTGGGCACAAAAAAATCCTTTTTAAAAATTTGGTGAATGTTGAGTGTGTCCGGTGGTGGGGAGGATGTTGGGGGTTGTGCCAGTTTGAACATGGAATTTGAGTGGATTGATACAGGTGGCATAAGGGTGATAAGGAATTCTCTTATTTTATGACGCTGGAATCTTTCTTTTAAGACCTACATAACCCTGAGATAATAAGGTCTTATAATGGGGGTAAACTTACAGAGGTTATGAGCAGAATATCTTAGAGAACAGCATACCTGCCAATTGCTACGATTTTGGCGCAGCATGCTCCGATTTTGCAGGAATTGCTACGCTGCTACTCTAAGCCCTGAGCTGCTACGCTAAAAAAAAAAAAATGACAAGCGTGCAAAATGTTCACTTATTGCTTGACAATCAACAATGAACATTGCATAACTAGTCGAGTACCGATGGCTGGGAACCACTCCGTTATGACTCGATATTGTCCACGTGACTTGCTTAGCAAATCGTGAATTTTATTGCAAGCATTCGCATTTCCGGTGACTCTATGCGCCAATTGTGAATTTGATTAGAATATGCAATGCACTTGTTAAGTTGTAAGCTGTGCACAGTGACGGTGTTAGAAGTGGAAACTGGAGGGAGACAGGATAAAAACGGGGAAACGTAAGGGTGGTGAAGATTATGGTGCAAGTTCCACACCGATGCGGGCAAATCATTTTCAACGATTTTTGCCGAAGAATTCGACAGACTTTGCGTGTATAGGTAATAATACCTGCTATTCCGACTTGGTTGTGTGACAGACGTTTTCTTCCACACGAGATTACGTTGATTGTCTAAATCTACTTTTTGACGGAAGTGGCCGAACAACTGTGAATGACGTCTCGTTATATGGGAATGACGTCACAGTCATCGTCACAGTCTGTATCTTTTGAAGCATCTCATTCTTCATGACGTCTTTCTGTGTCTGCATCCGCAAAATGTTTGTTCATTCCGGAATCTTTGTCATCTATGTTCAGAACTCTGTCCTTATAGTGTCAGACAAACAGGCCTCCTGAGCGAACCACTTTCCAAGGGAAGTTAAATTCGCGTATGGAAACAGTACTGTCGTCTGGGGTGCCGTTTTCAGTATTCTGAGCGTTGAAGAATCTGTAAAGAGAAGAAACGATAACAGCAGGAGAAATAAAAGTCGTGTGTGCATTTTATGTTTTTTTTGGAGTGACGATTTTGAGTTTGAATCCGTTCTTGCCATGCTCCTAAAGCGTGTAACATACAATCTTGCATACGTTTGCTTTAGTAGTGGCAAAGAAGGAAAGCGTGTGACATTGAACTATGTTTAGACGGTTGTAATGTCGTAGAGCTCTCAGAATCTTACAAACGTTTTTGATGGCATTTTAAATGCGGGCTTGCGATTCAAATTTAAGATTATGCGAGTGCTACGCTTATAAACACCAATTGCAACTCTGACATTTGGTGAAAGTTCCAAAATGCTACTCTTTGGGCTTCACAGGGGTTGGCAGCTATGAAACAGGGTCTTGAAAATGTCTTGTTTGGGATCGTAAAAGGAAGGGCGTCTTCTAAGGGGTAGGTGGGTAACGAAGGTGAGTCGTGTGCAAGTATTTTCTTTTCTTTTCTTTTTATTTTGTCATTTTCTGGATATGTAATGAAAGACTGGTCCATTGATGATTTCCCCACGGAATACAAAACATATTCTGGTTATACCTTACCATTTCTACTGGGTGGTTATTTAAATTTGGTTGCTTGGTGTTTTTTTTAACAATAAACACCCCTTCAAGTTAACAGAGAAATAAGCAGAGGGGGGAATACTTTTCGGTGAATACCAAGCTACCTAGTCCTAACAAATAACCACCCAGCAACCAGTCTGAATCCTCGATAGCTCATAGGTTGAGAAACCACACTGTGTGGTCACTGCTTGGTGACTGAAAAGTTCTGAATGCTCAAATATTCGAAAGAGGAAAGAGCTCATACATACTCAACTGCATTTACACTATTCATTTCAGGTTTCAACACACAGAATCCAATATAAGATCCATAAGTTTGGTTGTTTTCTAAATCAAAATCTACGTTGTACCAGACACAAGGTCTCAAGGCAAGTAACTCTCATATTTTGTGTAGAAAATAGAGTTGTTCCCATTTTGCATTTGTACAAATAAAAAGACAGTAATCTGTAGGTCAATTATATTTCACTTCATAAATAGAACTTTTTTTCCCGAGATACTTAAACATGAAAAGAACGCAAAAATATTTGCCTTATCGTCTTAGCAGAACAACTATGTACTTTATTTTATTCGAAATTAAATTAACTGCTATAAAGAGTTTGCAGAATTGCGCAATTTTCACAGAACTCTTCAACCATGGATTAATCACATGCTTGTGCAGGTAGACTGGCTGAGTGAATAATACTTGATCAAAATAATTATGTGTGCTGTGGGCAGGCTGTCTGTCTGTCCAAGGACAAAAAATGTAACGTTGAGCTGTTATCTCAGAAGTTTATACAGCTAGACCTCTGAAACTTTGCACACTTTTAGGGTTTGATGATTTCACGAAGTGACCGCAGTTTCGTTGACCCTCATCAAATTTTGGGGTCACAGCGGGGTCATGTTCGTTTAATAAAAACTTAACGTTGATGTTATCTCAGATGTGTTTTTAGCTAGAGCTTTAACCCTTAGGCTGGTTGTCGCGACATATGTCGCGCTACTTTACGTATGCTGTCACCTGGTTGTCACGACATATGTCGCGCTATTGGCTCAGTCTGTTTGGTCGGTTCCGATTACCTCCCATTGATGCGAAAACCTATATGACTGTTTTTTGTTATGTTTCTCTCTGTTAATTCACCAGTGGCTATGTAACATGTGTTACAGAATTGCACCGGTGTAAGGGTTAATAGTACGCACACTTCTAGGTTTTGATAATGTACCAACTTGACATAAGATTGTGGGCGGGGATGTAGCTCAGTCGGTAGCGCGCTAGATTTGTATCCAGTTGCCTGCTGTCAGCGTGAGTTCGTCCCCACGTTCGGCGGGAGATTTATTTCTCGGAGTCAACTTTGTGTGCAGACTCTCCTCGGTGTCCGAACACCCCCGTGTGTACACACAAGCACAAGACCAAGTGCGCACGAAAAAGATCCTGTAATCCATGTCAGAGTTCGGTGGGTTATAGAAACAAGAAAATACCCAGCATGCTTCCTCCGAAAGCGGCGTATGGCTGCCTAAATGGTGGGGTAAAAACGGTCATACACGTAAAATTCCACTCGTGCAAACCACGAGTGCACGTGGGAGTTTCAGCCCACGAACGCATAAGAAGAAGAAGACGACATAAGGTTGATTGACCTTCGTCACAGCCCACTTCGTCAACATCACGGGCCAAAGAACAGGCCTGGGAATGATACGCCTTTCGTCGTATTTACGACGAAGTCCTTTTCTAATTGTGTAAGAAAAGAGCCTCCGTGTGCCCTTAAAAATGCTTAAAACGCAACATTTTCCCGTCAGTACGCCCAAACCACTTTTACTCATTCCCAGGCCTGAAAGAATCTAGACACAGCCATCGTCGAACGCTGAAGAAGAAGAAGATTGACCTTCGTCAAGTTTTGGGGTCAGGGGGTCATGTTCGAATCAAAATATCTTAACATTGATGTTTATCTCAAGTGTTTTTGAAGCTTGAGCTTTGAAACTTTGAACACTTGAAGGATTTGATCATCTACCTACGTGACCCTAGTTTGGTTGATCCCTGTCACATTTTGGGGTCACAGTGGGGTCAAGTTTGTAAAAGCTTTACATTGCGGTTTTCTCAGTTATTTTTTATTAAATTTCACTGAATTGTATGTGTTATTAACCAGCAGACATTACCAAAATTTTGCTTATTTTTATCAAATTTTAGAGTCCCAGCAGTTAGTGGAATCCTCCTTTTAAGACCTACAAGACCCTTAAGGCTTATGGACATGACGAAGAAAAGTCATATAAAGCAATTGCTTTTCTTGATTTTTCTTTGCAAAATTGAAGAAAGGTGGATTAAATGGGTTACACACCTTTTCTCAATGATATATATTAAAAATAATGGTCTTGATTCTCGGTCATGAAAAAGCACTTTGACCATTACTTTTTAATATTTACTGAGCATGTTACCTGTACTTATTTCCCAATAACTCTTTAATCAGAATTTGTGTGGTGAAATCACATATGGAAACGGATCTCTGTTTGTTATATTGCAGGTGGAAAATGGTGATTCATGGGGCAATCGATGGCTTTAGCCGGGCCACTACCTTCCTCCATGCCACCGAAACAACAGGTCAGAGACCGTTCGGGATCTGTTTTTGGGTGGAACCCAACGCTTTGGACTCCCGTCAAGAGTCCGCATGGACCATGGTGGCGAGAATCTGGATGTCGTCGCCCTCATGAATGAACACAGGGGAGAAGGGAGAGGCAGTGCGATGCAAGGCCGCAGTGACCATAACCAAAGGATCGAGCGTCTCTGGCTCGACGTCTGGAAAGATGTGGTGAACCCTTACCATGACCTGTTTACTGCAATGGGAACACCACAGGCAGAAGGTGGTCTGGGGATACTGAACATGGACAATCCCATTCACTTGTGGGCCCTCCACTATGTTTTTTCTGCCCAGGCTGAACCGGTCCCTACAGTGGATTGTGGAACAGAAGAACCACCAACCCCTGAGGACAGAGCGCAACAGAACTCCCCTGCAGCTCTTCTTCAGGGGGATGCTGGAGAGACGAGCCAGCACATCCACAGCAGTACAGGACTTCTGAAAGGGAGAAGCCTTCAATCGATAATCGAGGACCATCCTTTGCCAGACAGTCGTTAGGATGTGCCTGCCACGGCTTGCCCCTCTCTGAGGAACAGCTCGTGCAACTAACGGAGCGCATTGACCCTCGGAGTAGTGCCACCCACCGATCAACATGGTCAGATGTTGTTCTCCAGTTCGTTGCCAACATGCTCGAGTAAAAAAAAAGTAGCTTGTGGACACCCCAAACCTGAAGTGTATAGCAGACCTGTGAACCCATACGATTTTGCATATTTTGTACGCTTGATTGTCCAGACTACAAGCAGATTGGTCAGTGGAATCACAAGAAAAATTCATTGTCTACTTTTATTTACAAGCGCATTCCAAAGCCGATCCAGTGTTCTGACACATGATTACTGCTTTTGTCAATGAAAGAAGCATTCGTTTTAAATTGTAAACTTATTAGGCTACTTGCCCTATCCGCTCTAGCCACGTAATCGTGCAATAAATCTGCAATATCTTGCATGGCGTTGGGAGGTGTGCCTCAATTTGCCGGGTTTGCTTTGAGAACTCAGAGTAAGGATGTGTCTGGGTGCAGACACTTCGCCTTTCAAAAAAGTTAATTTGCACTGAGC
>NW_027127385.1:0-13974 GCF_037325665.1 Littorina saxatilis
CTCTCTCTCTCTCTCTCTCTCTCTCTCTCTCTCTCATCGCGAAGATTAGTGGAACACACTGAGTAATTACAGTAATTGTTGACAAATCTTTCAACAAGTAATTCAAGTCATCATCAATTTAGGATGACAACGTTAATTAGCCTCCCAAATAAAAAGGACCATGCGTTGTAATTACGCATGGCAGCCGGAAACTGCCACTATTTTCCGGCATGAACAAAACCATGATGATTTTGCTGCGTGAACCGTGTATCTCAGGTTACTGAGCAGTACCTATCACATGTCACCAAGACCCGTGGTTAGCATTC
The DNA here is from genome assembly GCF_037325665.1 of Littorina saxatilis. NCBI lineage: Eukaryota > Metazoa > Mollusca > Gastropoda > Littorinimorpha > Littorinidae > Littorina > Littorina saxatilis. The sequence goes on from NW_027127385.1 coordinate 306, forward strand.
TTCGTTGCCCTGATAGAAACCTGAGGAGAATACTAGTCTTTATTTAGCGTGACCTTCACACGTGGTGATCCTTGACCTAACACTCCACCCGATGAGCGTTCCTACCCCGACCAGATCCCGACCTGACTAACGTCACTGGGTTGTCACGTGGCCAGAACCACGAACAGAACTCAGAACTGTAAAGATTGCATGTTTTGTACGATCGGCGCGGCTGCATATTTTGCCCAACAGGGTAAATACTTTTATTGATTTTTGTGGCGGGTTTCGAAAAACAGTATTTTTGGCTGAGTGCAAAGCATAATTATTGTGTTCATTTTAAAGATATTCATTAAAAATAAAACTTCAAAAATATATATGTGAAAAAACAACTAAAAAAACAAATAAAAACTTGGAGGTTGCAAGCGCTGTTATTGTTCTACTGCAGTCAGTGGCAGGTTGAACGGAGAAATATCTTCCTTGTGTTCTTTACTCCCTCCTTCATTCCTTTCTTCAATGACTCTTTCTTTCTTGTTACGTGATAATAAATAATAAAAATAAAATACACAACCCACAATCCGATGTACCGTTCGGCTCTACGTAAAAACAAAATTAACAAACAAACAAACCAACAACAACAAAAACCAAGCAAAACAAATACACCCGCATTTCGGAACTGCGCGGCGTCGGTATGGCGCATTGACAGTGGCGATGCTGTAACCTAGAATTTAAATGCACCGGCGCGTAGTCTCCGCGGCGTATGTCCGCGCAGGTGGGATCGCCCAAGCGACGGTGAATGCATGCGCGGCGCACTATAAATGTTTACTGGGTTACATCCATAACACATTTCGAACAGATCTAAATATGTAAAAAATCGATTTCCTCGCCAGACAAGGAAAACCAAGGTATATAATGAGCCGAACTCATTTTGACCTGAATTCAGGATGACTAGCAGGGTGACGAAATATTGGGCGTCGAACCTTTACAACTGGCTAAGCTGGTAACAGCATGGCTATTTCCTGCTCTCTCTCTCTCTCTCTCTCCCTCTCCCTCTCCCTCTCTCTCTCTCCCTCTCTCTCTCTCTCCCCCCTCTCTCTCTCTCTCTCTCTCTCTCTCTCTCTCTCTCTCTCTCTCCCTCTCTCCCTCTCTCTCTCTCTCTCTCTCTCTCTCTCTCTCTCTCTCTCTCTCTCTCTCTCTCTCTCTCTCTCTCTCTCTCTCTCTCTGAACTCTGTAAAGGGATGGACACCCCACAGCCCACCCGTGTCCCTGCTTTCCAACACCCCTGTCAACTTTGGTAAACCCTTAAAACAAAACACCCTTTTCGGTCTGTGCACACCCCCCCCCCCCCCCCCCCAACACACACACACTCACTGGCCAGCAATCCCTTCTGTGTTTGTGTGTGTATGTTTTTTTTTCGTTTTTTTCTGTTTCTTTGATGTTTGTAGACTCGGTACTGCTATTGCTCTTTCTCAAGTAATCTGTTGTGTCCACACCATTCTAGTCTGTGATTCCCACCCTTTTTGGAACTGTGTTGCCCCCCCCCCCTCACAGGCTCCACCTACCTACCCACCTGCCCCTCTACACCTTATCACTGGTTGTGCTGTAGAGGGGCAGACATATGAGTTTTCATTTTCATTGCAATTCATTGTTTGTGTTTTTTTAAGTTCCCCCTCCCCCACTGAAAAAAAAGAAAAAGAGAAAAAAGGGAACACAAAAATATATAAATCATATTGATTCATTGTCTTGTTCTTTTGTATGCCCTTGAAATACACTGACGTATGCTGGTGCCACCATTCACGCTTCATTGGGAGGTAGGCAGGGCACTCGACTGTGCAAAAAACAGTGGCTGAGGTGATTAGTAACAGGTCCCCGCCAACTTAAGCTTTTGTTCGCTTCTCATACCTGTTCGAGACACATCGTAAGTAAAGAAATACTAAATAGAACTTGGCTGATCCGTGTGCCTGTGTCAGAGGTGTGTCAAATGTGCTGGCAGCAAGCGGTAAGATTACTGCTGGATTATAATCTGTTTACCAGTACACAAAGGTCGAGGATTCTGACTGTCAAGGTCGTATCCGTTTTACAAGCAGCTGTTTTGGCCTCCCGCCGAAGTGTGGATGACGTTGCAAAGCTTCGAACTATGCAGCTTAAGTTTGAATTACCACAGCCCTTGTGTTTTACCGAATGCAGACTAGTTTCTAGCCGAAGGTCGAGAATTTGTCCCGATGTTGCAGTTACCAAGACATCCACTCATATCTTGGACACTAAAACATGCTAAATTAGCGTCGACGCCAGTTGGAAAATCAGAGGCATCATATGGACAGCGCTTATGGAGTGCTTTTTTTACATACACACACACACACACACATGCACACACACACACACTCACACACACACACACACACACACACACACACATACACGCGCGCGCGCACACATAACACACACACGCGCATACTTAGAGAGAGAGAGACAGAGATAGAGACACAGAGACAAAGACACAGAGAGAGAGAGAGAGAGAGAGAGAGAGAGAGAGAGAGAGAGAGAGAGAGAGAGAGAGAGAGAGAGACAGAGAGAGACAGAGAGACAGAGAGACAGAGAGACAGAGAGAGAACGCCTTTGTTCAAACAAGATTCAAGCGCATTATTAACTTCCAATACCATTTTCAGTATAACATTTAGTTTTCGCTCATTCGTGATGGTAAACAAAGTACTCTGCATTTCAGTACAGGTAAGGAACAGTTCAATTTCTAAACAGCTTTGCGCGCCGCATGCCTAAAATAGCCTGAATCAATTTGTTCGTCTGGGCTGAACCGGCCAACCAATTATTTACACATACTCTGTTTAAAACGTCAACACGACACTGACGTGCACACATGGCATACGAAGAAAATGCAAAACGCCTATGTGTGTCAGTGGGTAAGTGACACAAAACATGAGTCACTTGATGCGGTGAATTAACTGTCTCATCTTGCTACTGGCCACGTAAACGCGTGCCCTTTGTGCACTCTCGAGCTCCATAAATAATTATTGAATTTTCGCGTCAGGCTCGGGTGCTCATTTTGAAGTCTCTACTCCGGTCGCTTTCATCTTCCGCCGTAATCGATCGGCGACAACAATGCCAGCATCCCGACACGGGCCGATAGAGACTTATAAATGTGTACTTGCGAGGAGCTCTTGATGAAGAAAACACAAATCGTTGCAAAATTATATATGTCGTGCCGAATTCACGGAATTGCCAAATTCGCGGAATACAAGAATATCTCAATTAATTAAAAAGATATGTGGAAATAGATAATTCTACGAAAGCGCCTTTTTAGTCCACTTGCGAGCCGGCTTGCTCCAGTAACACTTGTCTTACACGTCGCAAACTGACGCGTAGACTTTCTCGAAGGAACCTCCAATTTATAACTCGTTAGTAAATATATTCTGCGTATAAGACGCCAGGTGATGAAGACCGCACGTGCACTCATTAAGGTCATGGCCGGTAACCTGATGTAACGGGTAGCCAAATCGATGTCGAGCCCGTTGTTCAGCGCGGCGAAGTCGGCGGGGAGCCAAGAGAAGAAATGAGTCACTGGATTAATACAATACAAGGTCACGTGTCTGTGGACTGTTTGTGCAATATTTTGTTATATTACGCGGGATTTGCATTGCTGAGTAGGCCCATTATGTTGTGTGATGCACTGTTTAAATGTTTGATTATTCTTCTGTCAACCTGCCCCACGTCTCTCTCTCTCTCTCTCTCTCTCTCTCTCTCTCTCTCTCTCTCTCTCTCTCTCTCTCTCTCTCTCCGAGTCTCTCTCTCTCTCTCTCTCTCCGAGTCTCTCTCTCTCTCTCTCTCTCTCTCTTTCTCTCTCTCTCTCTCTCTCTCTCTCTCTCTCTCTCTCTCTCTCTCTCTCTCTCTCTCTCTCTCTCTCTCTCTCTCTCTCTCCCTCTCTCTCTCTCTCTCTCAAATAAAATGCTAAGAGAATCGGTTGCCAGTTCATAAAGTGCAATTCAATTCAACTCAGTTTTGTTATTTCTCCAAATGGTGTGCGTGCGTTGGGGGATGCGCAAAGGTCATGGGTTTACATGGTTGGTGGGTGTGTGATACAATGATGACACACTTGGACTCATCCTGAACTCAGGTCAAAATGAGTTCGGCTCATTCTCTCCCTGACAGGATGCCTTGAGTTTCCTTGTCGGACTTGTCTGGCAAGGAAACCGATTTTTTTTTTTACACATTTAGAGCGTTTTGTAATGTATTATTGATATAAGCAGATTCGCGATCGTCGATAAGGATTTTTCATGGTGTTTTGTAATTTTTAAATGACAAAGGAATTTATATGTAAGACAGTTTCAAGCGAGCTATTTTTCGCGGCTGTATTTACTGTGCAAACAACTCTAAATATGGCAAAAGTGTCACGTGATAATCAACCGTTTGGTTTCGGCGCTCACTGGAGCAGACGATTTTTTCTGTAACCAGTTGACAGTGATGAAACCATATATTACGGTCTCTTTCCGGCAGCAGTCCCAAAATTTCGACTTGTTTTGACCTTAGAACGATGTCTTTATCATAACTGTGAAGAACAGAACGGAGATCAATGCTATTATGGTAGGTTTGGCATTGGAGTACTTACACCAGATCACTGTCGAAGTCGGCCAATCTGCAATCATTTTCGTCTCGCGAACACTGATCTCAAATTTAGATCTGTGCTCGCGAAAAGCATATGGGAGATAACTCTGTATTCTTGTTTTGATAGATTCGCGTGGGACTGTAGCGTCCGGTCAGAGCCTCGAGACAACTGGCAATAGCCGTGGAGCGATGCTTATCAGAATGACTTGGACTAAGCTTATGATGAATTCTAATGTGTTACCAGGCTGAACGTAAGAAACTGAACGCGCCCTTTCTAACGACTGAGGATTTAAACTCACCGGAAGGCACAACACAGGGTGTTCGTAACGTCGCGCCACATTTCCTGATTGTGCATTCATTATGCAAAGATGTAAAGATTCGCAGCGTCCGCAAAACATCCACAGCTTTGATCATTGTGTAGCCTACTCTAGTGTCAGTACAAATACCCCCCTCCCCCCTCCCTTTTATTTTGAAGACCCCATATTATGTAAGACCGCCTTTTTAAGACTGCTGGTTGAGATTGTATGTTCATAACCTGTGCAAATGTACCTTCATGTTAAGACTCTCTCCTTTATAAAACCTGATTTTCGCAGATTTGTGCAGGTCTTAAAAGGAATGTTCCACTGTGTTGCGACCCACACCAGATCAATCACACTACACTGCTTTACGGATCAATCACACTACACTGCTTTACGGATCAATCACACTACACTGCTTTACGGATCAATCACACTACACTGCTTTACGGATCAATCACACTACACTGCTTTACGGATCAATCACACTACACTGCTTTACGGATCAATCACACTACACTGCTTTACGGATCAATCACACTACACTGCTTTACGGATCAATCACACTACACTGCTTTACGGATCAATCACACTACACTGCTTTACGGATCAATCACACTACACTGCTTTACGGATCAATCACACTACAATGCTTTACGGATCAATCACACTACACTGCTTTACGGCTGTCAATGTGAAATTCGAGAAATGTGGCTCACCATACTGACAAGAGGTGGTCGATTGTGTTTCAAAAGACAATACAAGCTTCAAAATCTGGTGTAAGTACTCCAATGCCAAACCTATCATAATAGCATTAATCACTCGCCACGTGTATATATCTGTTACTGAATTAAGAAGGCGCATGCTCTGGGACAAACTGAAGATCTGTATCTGATAATACATTGGACAGCGAAAGACAATACACGATTCATAGTCAGGTGTATAGTATTGCAACACCCAATCAGATATAACATGTATCACTCTCCATAGTCATGTCTCTTAGTGGTGTTATATATCATAGGTACGCCTGTAACAGAGACATTTTAGAAACGTGACCCACAATATCGTTGGGATTGACTCTGTAATCGGATGGACAACACAGGACAGTTCTCTAATCATCAAGTTATGACCCTTCTGTAGACATTTTGTTGTTTGCTTGTGCACGAATGTATTTATATATCCATAGTATAACTCAATGGTTTACAATTAGAAAGAACGATAGATTCAAAGAGAGGATGGTTCCGATAAAATGAGAGAGAGAGAGAGAGAGAGAGAGAGAGAGAGAGAGAGAGAGAGAGAGAGATAGAGAAAGAAAGGGAGAGAGAGAGAGAGTGAGAGAGAGAGAAAGAGACAGAGAGAGACAGACATACATAGAGAGAGACAGAGACATACAGACATAGAGAGAGACAGAGACACACAGAGAGAGAGAGAGAGACAGAGACAGAGAGTTAGAAAGTGACAGAGAGATAGAAAGAGACAGAGACAGAGAGATAGAAAGAGAAAGAGAGATAGAAAGAGAGTGGGGGGGGGGGGGTGTCCCAATACGGAATACGTATCGTAAATACCTCCCAACTTTTAATTGCATTACTCAGTCCCCATGGTGTTATCCGATAGAGCATAATATCACGTAGCCGCCAGTCAAAAGTCAAAGCCCATACAATAAGTGTATATGTTTCCTCCAACTCTACGGCACGCTCTCCGTACCTGTCGCCGTGACATCGAACTGGATTTGAGACAGCGAGCCTTATCTTGTCTGCACAGTGTCACTCAAAGGATCCTTTTTCTCGACAGTTCTAGTCAGTTCCAAAGCAAACAGAAAGCTTACGTGATCTTTGTTGACTTTTTTTAGTGTTTTTTTTAAAGAAACCACAAAAGCTTCAGTGACCGGTATCGTTATTTGACACCAAAAGGAATCTATGCAAAACGTTTTGAATGTCACCGGTTGGTCCATTTGTAGCTAGGAAAGGCAGGCATTCAGGACTGTCCTATGACTAGATTTACTAGGTGCAGCTGCTGGACAAATAACAAACACAACAAATCTAGATCGATTCTTGCGACACGGCTCTGTTGGTATTTGTCAGTTGCTTGCTTGCTGACCTTGTTTAGGGACAGAGAGGGTGTGTCTGTTACTATTGCTAGCTGACCTTGTTTTAAGGACAGAGAGGGTGTGTCTGTTACTATTGCTAGCTGACCTTGTTTTAAGGACAGAGAGGGTGATTTGTCTGCTATTGTGTACGAAGCGAAATCCACTTCCTATTTCTACTTGATGTGTGTGTTGGGGGAGGGGGGGTAAAGAAACAAAGAAAGGCATAAGGAGAGGACGACTGAGAGAGAGAGAGAGAGAGAGAGAGAGAGAGAGAGAGAGAGAGAGAGAGAGAGAGATGGGAGGAGAGAGAGAGAGAGGGAGGGAGAGAGGGTGGAGAGAGAGACAGGATGAGAGAGAGAGAGGGGAGGGGGAGAGAGGGGAAGGGGGAGAGAGGGGAAGGGGAGAGAGGGGAAGGGGGAGAGAGAGAGAGAAAGGGAGGGAAGGAGGGAGGGATAAAGAGAGCGGGAGAGACTGAGGGGAGGGGGGGGGGGGGTAAGGAATACCTTTGGCACATATGTGCTATGCATATCACAAGGCACAAAGAAATCCTTCATATATTACTTCAAAGTGACAGGTATTGCATGCTCTCAAAGGTGTAGCGCGTCTTTGTCTCCTCAAAAGTCATCACGGAAATAGCAATGACGTCAGTGTCACACTCCACATACAGTGACCTCAGACATTTCATAGACTGTTATCTTCACTCTCGTTGCCGAGTGAAGTGCTATCAATCAAACACGTCGTGCCTTCACAGTTTTGAAAAAAGCTACATGCTTACTGTTGGCTAAATTTAAACTATTGATGGTCAGTCGTTTGCTTCAAGACTTTGTTTACAGATGTTCCCTATTGTGTGTGTGTGTCGCGGTGTTGCAGCCTACACCTAAACTGGTCTACTCCAGACTGAAAGTGGAATTGCACAACTATTGGGCTATACCAATATCTTCGGTAGGAACACAGGCATATGCTGACATAAGGTAGCCAATACTGCCGAATGCATTATTTGTCAATAAAGCTTTTCATCGAACGGGAAAAAAAACGTCACTTGTAAGAAAAACGCACATGGCTGCCAAATGTCCGGGAACAACCGATGTTACAAAAGGCTTCAATATCACACCTTTGACGCACAGCATGTGACTTTCCAAAAATAAAGTCTTTTCATTCAACCTTCTCATGCACGCGCGAGCGTTAGAACGAGTGCACTGACAAGGCCATATGCAAATGAGCGGCAATGAGTCTTTTCACATTAGGCCAAACAAAAATATATGTTGGTTTAGGGTAACCCGACCGACCCTATTTTTTCCCGCCGACTCTAAAACTTTTTTTCATTTCTAAAAAAAACAAAAAAACACACACCTCAACCTCTGGCTCATGTTGCAAACCATACCGAGACTTAAAAAAAAAAAAAGTAAAAAAAAAAAAAAAAGCCGACCAACCGACCCTATTTGTTTTGGTCATGTCACCCTAAACCAACATATATTTTTGTTTGGCCTTAAGGGAAGTTCTTTCTGTGGGCAGAGACTTTTCCATTTTCTCCACGTCCCTGTTGATAGGAAGTACAGTCGAACCACCGAGGGGACCAAACAAAAGTGATCCTAATGGACAGGTAGTCGTTATGGAAATGCACATTATACAGCAAAAACTTCGACAGTATTTCTTTTTGGTGGTCGCAATGCGTAGGTGGTCGTTATTAAGAGGCGGTCACTGTATTTATGTGTGCGGATGTTGCTGGGTTTAACTGTATTATGTATTGCATTAACAATATATGACCATTCGGTTTGCACTCGCTTTTTTCAACGTCCCCCGGTATTACACTACCAAAGCCAACTTAGCTTTGTTGAGGTAACTACCCGCGTGCTCGCCATGCCCATTAAACACGTGGAATGTTCGCGAAGCAGCCGAGCGAAGGAATGAACCCTGCTCGAGTGTTCTGCACTCAGGTAGATCTAGGACGAATCGGGGTTTTTGTTTGTTTGTTTGTTTGCTTTAACGCCCAGCCGACCACGAAGGGCCATATCAGGGCGGTGCTGCTTTGACATATAACGTGCGCCACACACAAGACAGAAGTCGCAGCACAGGCTTCATGTCTCACCCAGTCACATTATTCTGACACCGGACCAACCAGTCCTAGCACTAATCCCATAATGCCAAACACCAGGCGGAGCAGCCACTAGATTGCCAATTTTAAAGTCTTAGGTATCGGCCGGGGTTCGAACCCACGACCTCCCGATCACGGGGCAGACGCCTTACCACAAGGCCAACCGTGCCGGTACACGAATCGGGGTGGGGTGTAAAAATAATACAGGCAACATGTGGTTATGTGGGGTGTCGGCTGGAACAACATTGCAAAGCAATCTCCCATGGCATACATGTACGGATTTATCCGTTGCATTGCAAGCTGAAAACTAAAAGTTATATATACAAGTTATTATATATATATATACAATGACATGCATTGTATGCATAAAAACACCAGATGCAGTTTAGCATGTGCATTGTTGAAACCGTTTCTTCTTGAACATATTGACAATCTATGTTCATATTCAGGCCAGAGAGAGAGAATGAGAGAGAGAGAGAGAGAGAGAGAGAGAGAGAGAGAGAGAGAGAGAGAGAGAGAGAGAGAGAGAGAGAGAGACAGAGAGAGAGAGGGGACAAGAGAGGGAGAGAGGGAAAAAGAGAGAGAGAGAGAGAATGAGAGAGAGAGAGGGGGGACAAGAGAGAGAGAGAGAGAGAGAGAGAGAGAGAAAGAGAGAGAGGGAAAAAGAGAAAGAGAGAGAGAGAGAGAGAGAGGGAAAAAGAAAAAGAGAGAGAGAGAGAGAGAGAGAGAGAGAGAGAGAGAGAGAGAGAGAGAGAGAGAGAGAGAGAGAGAGAGAGAGAGAGAGAGAGAGAGATTACGTGTGCACTGACTGACCGAACACAGGGCGGATCTTCTCAATAACAACAGCTGTGTTTCGGTCTAGATATTTAACCGATTCGTATTATTTGCGGTTCTTTCTTTTTACATTTAGTCAAGTTTTGACTTTTTCTTGGTTTAATTTGAACAATGAATTAAACAAACAGTTTGCATTGCTATAACGAGTTCTTTTTTCTTTTCGTTGTAGTCAAGAACTTAGAACACAGGTAAAGAGAAAGACAAACAAGAAATTCCTCCGAGGTAGGAAAAACACCCCCGTTGGTCAAAGGGAAATAACCATTCTCACTGCCACCAACTGAGAAGGTTATTTCCCTTTGACCATTAATATGTCCCTTTATAAGTCCTTGTAGAATCTTAATCCACCAATAACTCCTTAACCGTGTGTTTGACTGGTCCCAATTTTTGTAAGGACCGTCTGAGGAATGTATAGAACCTGTTCACCAAGTTTGGTGACGATCGGTCCGTTCATTCTTGAGATCTATATGCGAACACAAACACACAAACACACAAACACACAAACAAACAAACACATCGACCGAATCCTATACACACCCCTATACCGGGGGTGTAAAGAAAGCATAGCAAGAGAATATTGATTGAAATTCAATACTTAACACACAAGCCAACCGACAACAATGTAAACACTTGTTATGAAATAAAATGAACAATGAAATAGAGAAAGGGTGATGGAAGAGATTGTTTTCCAGCATACTTTCCGGGGGAGGTGTATGTGTGTGAGTGTGTGTGTGAGTGGCGCGTGTGTGCGTGTGAGAGGCAAAAGAGTGCAAGAGAGAGAGAAAGAGATAAATAGAGAACAAGAGACAGAGGAGGTGATTATCGGATCCCGGGACATATAAAGACATAATCCTCATACACACACACACTTAATTACGCACGCACACATACACACACACACACGCACGCGCGCGTGCACGCACACACGCACGCACGAACGCATGCAAGCACGCACGCACGCACACACACACACACACACACACACACACACACACACAGAGGAACCTCGCAACACCCGCACACAGAAGTCCACTCACCCCCAGTGTCAGCGATCCTGGCCAGCACGGTCTTCTCCTGGTGAGTGAACTCCACCTCCACGAAGCCCCCAGGCTGTAGGCTGGACCTGATCAGAGGCCCCCGGGTGCCTCCACCCCCACCCCCCGCCAGCCTCTCACTCCGCATAAAGGGAGACGATCTGATGGACGAGCTCACCGCGCTATTACCATTGTCATTTCCGTCCATGGTCTGCGTGCTCTGACTCGCGAGCACTCTGAGGAGAGAAGACTTTCCCACGCTGTAGTCGCCCAGAAGGATGACCTTCACCTCGAGGTCCACATGGCCCTCGAAGGTGCTGCCCCCTACCACCATGTTGGAAGAACGACTGTTGGAGTTCTGACGGCTGACGATGATGGGTAGGTCACTGGTGGAAGTGTCTGAAAGGTTGCTCGGGAGTTCCGACGAAGACGTGTAGTTGTTGAGCTGGTTGGAATTTGAATTCACTAAGTTTTTGTTCACCTCGGAAGAAGAGGAAGAGTTTGCTTTGTTCGGCTTGCGGCCAGAGTTTGGTTTAAACCGCAAGAGGTTTGGGTTGCTGACAAGTTTGCAACCCAGGAGCTGGTTTCCCTGCAGTAATGCCAGGTCGCTGGTGTGAGGTGTCGGGTCTACGTCTGCGTTCTGATTGTTTCGCCAACAGTATGGGTCGCCAGTGTTTGCCTTGGGAAGGCAAGGCGGCTTGTCAGTCAACAGTGACGAGATTCCAAGCGTGACTCCCGACAGATGGCGCGACATGACATGCTGGGAGACATAGAGAACATATCCCACAGGAAATAACTGTCACTGCTGTCTTGTCGCAGGTTCGTCGCTGGATAATCTGAAAAAAAGACAGACCGTCAAAGTCACATGTCCCTGCCGCTTAAACTCATTATTAAAAGCGATACACACAGTTTTGGCGCATTACCACTTCAAATGCATTTCTCGCAAAATGCATACAAAGGGCGTTTGTATATTACTTTTTTATACGCAATGGCTTTTTGACTGTAGGCCAATATAATCATTCCGACCAGAGCCGACTTTCCTTTGCTATGCTGTCAGCCGTCTATTGCCCGCACACAACTTTCTTCTTTTCTTTATTTGGTGTTTAACGTCGTTTTCAACCACGAAGGTTATATCGCGACGGGGAAAGGGGGGAGATGGGATAGAGCCACTTGTCGATTGGTTCTTGTTCACAAAAACACTAATCAAAAATTTGCTCCAGGGGCTTGCAACGTAGTAAAATGTATTACCTTACTGGGAGAATGCAAGTTTCCAGTACAAAGGACTTAACATTTCTTACATACTGCTTGACTAAAATCTTTACAAAAATTGACTATATTCTATACAAGAAACACTTAACAAGGGTAACAAGAGAAACAGAATCCGTTAGTCGCCTCTTACGACATGCTGGGGAGCATCGGGTAAATTCTTCCCCCTAACCCGCGGGGGGTCCGCACACAACTTGGCCTGATTCCCCCAGAATAGGCTGAAAAGATACCCCAGATGTCTAATAACAAGTCACAAGGCCAGACCCGTGAGAAAAGCGCCGTACCGATATAGGTCAGTGCACACCTAGTTAACAGTTGAAGGAGCGAGCAGACTTTACAGCCTTGATAAAAATGTGACCTGATTCTGAATGAATATTCTAAAAATATATATATATCAGCCGTCTGTTCAAAAGGGACACTGCCACACTATACCCAAACAGAACACCTCTGTGCCACTATTGGACAGTCAATACGATTTCACGGTTGGAAAAGCCAGTATAACATTGCCGTTAGAAAACTTGACCCGATTTTGAAAATGATTAAAAACAATTCCCCAGATGTCAGATAACAATGACAATGTTACAGTACATTCAAACAGAACACCTCTGTATCTATATTTGGCTGCCAATATCATTTCGCAGTTGAAGAAGCCAGTGGCCTACTGCACTGCCCTCAGGAAACTTGACCCACTTTCGAATGAAAAGGATGCACCACCAGTCCTGTCCACTGACCATTGACAATGCTGAGCTACGTCCATACAAACAACGCCCTTGTCAATATAGGTCAGTAAATACCATTTCATGGCTGAAAGATTTTCAAAACGACTGTTTTGAATAATTAAGTCACCCACTGTTCCCGCTTGTACGCAGGCGCTTCGCAATCCACACAGCCACAACCACAAAACCCAGCATTAAGTTACATCCAGCTTATAAAGACATTCCCGACAAGGTCGCACTGAGAAGACGGCAGGTGTGTGCAGACGGTGATTAGAAACACCAAGTCACGCGGACTTCAGCAAGAGAGAATAATAAAGAAGCCACCCACAACCTTTTTCAGAACTTGAAATTCAATTGACAGTAGTGGGTGAACGCGTCTGAAAATACTGCACACGCCCTATCTCCATAATTACACGGCTTCTTCTTCTTCTTCTTCTGCGTTCGTGGGCTGAAACTCCCACGTACACTCGTGTTTTTTGCACGAGTGGAATTTTACGTGTATGACCGTTTTTACCCCGCCATTAAGGCAGCCATACGCCGCTTTCGGAGGAAGCATGCTGGATATTTTCGTGTTTCTATAACCCACCGAACTCTGACATGGATTACAGGATCTTTTCCGTGCGCACTTGGTCTTGTGCTTGCGTGTACACACGAAGGGGGATAAGCCACTAGCAGGTCTGCACATAAGTTGACCTGGGAGATCGGAAAAATCTCCACACTTAACCCACCAGGCGGCCGCGACCGGGATTCGAACCCTC